>NW_026000242.1:928826-947246 GCF_001458135.2 Marmota marmota marmota | reverse complement strand
AAAATAGGAAAAGAAGAACTTAAATTATCACTATTTGCAGATGATATGATTCTATACCTAGCAGACCCAAAAGGCTCTACAAAGAAACTATTAGAGCTAATAAATGAATTCAGCAAAGTGGCAGGATATAAAATCAACACGCATAAATCAAAGGCATTCCTGTATATCAGCGACAAATCCTCTGAAATGGAAATGAGGACAACCACTCCATTCACAATATCTTCAAAAAAAATAAAATACTTGGGAATCAACCTAACAAAAGAGGTGAAAGACTTATACAATGAAAACTACAGAACCCTAAAGAGAGAAATAGAAGAAGATCTTAGAAGATGGAAAAATATACCCTGTTCATGGATAGGCAGAACTAACATCATCAAAATGGCGATATTACCAAAAGTTCTCTATAGGTTTAATGCAATGCCAATCAAAATCCCAACGGCATTTCTTGTAGAAATAGAGAAAGCAATCATGAAATTCATATGGAAAAATAAAAGACCCAGAATAGCAAAAACAATGCTAAGCAGGAAGTGTGAATCAGGCGGTATAGCGATACCAGACTTCAAACTATACTACAGAGCAATAGTAACAAAAACAGCATGGTACTGGTACCAAAACAGGCGGGTGGACCAATGGTACAGAATAGAGGACACAGAAACCAATCCACAAAACTACAACTATCTTATATTTGATAAAGGGGCTAAAAGCATGCAATGGAGGAAGGATAGCATCTTCAACAAATGATGCTGGGAAAACTGGAAATCCATATGCAACAAAATGAATTTGAATCCCTTTCTCTCCCCATGCACAAAAGTTAACTCAAAATGGATCAAGGAGTTTGATATAAAAACAGAGACTCTGCGTCTGATAGAAGAAAAAGTTGGCTACAATCTACATACTGTGGGGTCGGGCTCCAAATTCCTTAATAGGACACCCATAGCACACGAGTTAAAAACAAGAATCAACAAATGGGACTTACTCAAACTAAAAAGTTTTTTCTCAGCAAGAGAAACAATAAGAGAGGTAAATAGGGAGCCTACATCCTGGAAACAAATTTTTACTCCTCACACTTCAGATAGAGCCCTAATATCCAGTGTATACAAAGAACTCAAAAAATTAAATAATAAGAAAACAAATAACCCAATCAACAAATGGGCCAAGGACCTGAACAGACACTTCTCAGAGGAGGACATACAATCAATCAACAAGTACATGAAAAAATGCTCACCATCTCTAGCAGTCAGAGAAATGCAAATCAAAACCACCCTAAGATACCATCTCACTCCAGTAAGATTGGCAGCCATTATGAAGTCAAACAACAACAAGTGCTGGCGAGGATGTGGGGAAAAGGGTACACTTGTACACTGCTGGTGGGACTGCAAATTGGTGTGGCCAATTTGGAAAGCAGTATGGAGATTTCTTGGAAAGCTGGGAATGGAACCACCATTTGACCCAGCTATTCCCCTTCTCAGACTATTCCCTAAAGACCTTAATAGAGTTGGACTTCTTGCCTTGTTCCTGATACTGAAAGGAAAGGTTAAGTCTTTGCCCTTTTAACATTATTACCTGTAAAGTGTTTTTTCTCTTTACAAGGTTGAGGAGCTCTTTTTTGAGTTTCTATTTTGCTAAGGTCTTTTTTAAAAATCCTGAATTATTATTAAGTTTTGTTAAATGATTTCTCTACATCAATATGCACATAGGCTTTTCTCCTTTATATTTCACTGATGTAGTGTATTATTATATTTGTTGATTTTCAAATGTTAAACTTTGGAATTCTTGCATGATTCAGCTGGTCATGAAATACTACTTCTTTTCTATGTTGCTACATTTAATGTGCTAATATTCTGTTTAGAGAATTTATGGCTATGTTCCTGAGGGCTATTACTCAGTACTTTTGTTTTCTTGCATCTTCTTTGGCTTTGGTATCAACATAACACTGGTTTCTTAAAATGAATTGGAAGGTGTTCTTCCTGAACTCTTTTGTCTTCTGAAGGACTTGGGTAATATTTGTATTATTCCTTTCTAAAATATTTGGAATGAATTAATGCATGAAATTACCTAGGCCTGGAGTGTCCTTTGTAGGAAAGTTTTAAATTGAGTATTAAATTTCTGTATACATAGGGCTATTAAAAATTTGTATTACTTCCTGTATCTCCATAATTTATGCTTTTCAAAGAATTTGTTCATTTCATCTCAGTTGTCCAATTCATTAGAGTAAGAGTTTTAATATTCTTCTTCCTATCCTATTAATGTCTGTAGTGTTGTCCTCCTCTTTATTCTTTGTATTATTTGGTCCTATCTTTTTTCTTTCTTTTTTTAATATTTGAAAAGTCTAGTTAGTATTTCACTAATTTTACGAATCTTTTCAAAGAATCATCCTTTGTTTTCATAGATTTTCCTACAATATATGTTCAGTTGCTATTTCACTTATTTCTGCTGTTTTCTTTATTTTTTCCACCTGTATACTTGGATTTGAATAAACTGTTCTTTTATCATAATGAAATACACACACCCCCCCACAGAATCTCTTTGCCTCTGTAATGCTCAAGTTTTGTTTAGACTTAAGAAATTCTATAACATTATTTGCAGTGAAAATCAGATGGCAATTTTTTTTTCAGAGTTTTGAAAATTTTGTTAGGAAATATAATTGGATACCCTTCATTTTGAAGGATGTTTTAACTGGATCTAGAATTCTAGGTTGTCAGATATCTTCACCCCCATCAATTTATAGGTATTGTTCTATTGTCTTCTGGATCATGTGGTCTCTAATGAGACATCAGCAGTATTGTTATATATACACATTTATATGTACATATATAAAATATACATAGTGTTGAGTTATATGTATATGTCAATTCTGATTGCTTTTATATTTCTATTACAGGATTTCAGTAATTTAATTATCTATATCATTGTTAGAATGTTTGATTGGTGTCTATTGAATTTTGTGAACATGTAAATTTCACAAAATGTATTCTTGTTTTCTTCATGCCCCTCTGCCATACCCAGATGATCCTCTTCAGATGTTTTTCTTCATTTCATTTCCATGACCAAACCTAACCTGTAGCAGGAGCTATGTGGCCCCAAGTGGTTCAGTTCCTACTCTCAGTTCTGAAGATGGGGTTTCTGCTTGGATCTCAAAGCCCAATTTTTCTTCCCACTTGAACCTGGGTTGCTCCCTCATTAAACTACATCCAAAGCCATTTTTATTTTTTATTTTGAAACAGAGTCTCAGCAAGTTGCTGAGGCTGGCCTCCAACTTGCAATCCTCCTGAAAGTTGTTGGAGTTAGGGGCATGTACCACATTGTCCAGCCTAGTTTTTCTTTATTCTAGAAGTCTCTATCAACCAAAGATTACAGTTGTAATCCCTTCCCTGGATAGCATCTTGCTTCAATACCATCCTGGTGGCAAGAACCTTCCCTACTGATTCATTACCTAGCTGAATCTGATTGTCTACCTGCCTGGGATCCTGAGTATCATCTGCCTCAGAGCCTCTGTTATGCCTATTCGCACCTCTTTGAGCCCTCTGAAATTTCATTTTTCATCTCTTCAAATAGACTAAAAAACATTCTTAGTGTGTTTGGGCTGCTATAACAAAATACCATAAGCTGAGTGAGTAGCTTATAAACAACACAAGTATATTTTTCACAGTTCTGGAGGCTAGAATGACCAAAATAATATACAGGCAAATGGTGTTTGCTGAGGGCATACTTCCTACTTCACGTATGGCTGCCGTGACTATCACTTCACATGGTCAATGAGACAAGCTAGCTCTCTGAGGCCTCTTTTATAAAAGAACTAATTCCACAAGGAATTATGAGTGTAGAGTCCTTATGATCTAATAACATCTTAAAAGCTCCAACTCCTAATACCATCACCTTGACTCTGTCTCAAAATAAAATTTAAAAAGAAGGTTTAGGGATGTAGCTCAGTGGTGGAGTACTCACCTGGTATGTGTGAGGACCTGGGATTAATCTCTAGTACTATCAAAAAAGAGAAACAAAACCAAAAGAAATCTTTTGTAATTCTATGAAATATAAATCTTATATAAGTGATCTGTGATCTCTTACATTTTTTTTTGTATCAAATGGTCATTACTTGTGATTTTGAATATACATGTGCTATAATTTGGGCACACGTAGGGTAGTCTTGGCCAAACTTGGTATAAATGGTAGGAGTCAGGATCTATAATCTTATAAAGGTTGAGTATCCCTTATTTGAAATGCTAGGGAATTAAAATATCTTGGACTTTAGACTCTTTAGATTTGGGAATATTTTCATATGTATAATTAGACATCGTGAGGATGTGAACAAAGTATCAGCACAAAATTAGCTTTTGTTTCATATACACTTTATACACACACAACTATAAGATATGGAAAATGACAAACCCTAAAAAAGTGTGGCCTGGGAAAAGAGAATGAGGAAGAAGGAAACACATTGATAATATTATCCTTTCCTAATACATTCTTTCCCAGTGACAAGATGATCCCTGGGAAGGAAGCAAACACCATCCACTGACAAGACGATCCCTGTGAAGGAGATATCCATCAAACCTAAAATGGCAGTTTCTAGGAGGAAGCCAGAGCATTGATTTTTCCCCAAATAAATCCTTTCCCAGTGACAGTACAATGGAACCTGGAAAGGAAGAGAGATAAACACTGATGTTGACCCCAGACCCTCCATTCTTCCCCAAGTAAAAACATTGCCCTGTTTTCTGAGTGCCCAAACTGACACCGTCTGTCAATAATTAAGTCACCTCCCAGTGTAACATACATAAGCACAAATTTCTCTTTGGGCTAGTGGCTTGTTTTCCATCATGAAAGTGGGCCCACCAGATGTATGACTCCACTGATGAACAAAGGCTATGCTGATCTGTGAAATGGCTTGGTCATTTCATGCTAACAACAACTGAAGGTAATTTTATACAATATTTTTAGTGCACCTGTTTTGACTTTGTCCAGTTCTATGAGGTCAGATGTGGAATTTCCCATTTGTGGCATCATATTGATTCCACAGAGTTTCAGATTTTGGAGCATTTTGGTTTTCAGATACTCAATCTATCATGGCTAAGGGCAACACCATTTTCTACTATAGAATGAAACTCAGGGAGTGCACATGAAGTCAGACTATGAAATGTTTGATGTGGTAGGAACATCTAACAGATGACTACCTGTCCAAAAACATCCCACTTCTACCTATGTTGTATACCTAAAAATTCACCATTGAGAGTAATAAAAATAAAAATAGAAAGAGCTAGGGATGTAACTTAGTGGTAGAGCATCCCTGGGTTCAATTTCAGATCACAAAACAAAATAAAAAAATAATTATTTGAGAAAATTGTTCATTTTGCATTGTAAACAGATTAAATGGTAATATTCTAATTTTGTTGACTTTTTTTCCCTTTAAATGCCTGTTATATTTTTATTTGGTGAAATTATTTGGTGAATTATTCTGAGGCTTCTGTAGTTTCCCTTTGAGGTATAAACATCTAAATGAAAGGGTAGCCTTTAAAGTTATTTTTAGCAAGCCTATTAATGAGGATGTTAATTGTTAGCTAAGAAAAATAGGCAAGTGAAATTGATGAAACTGCAGAATGAACCAGGAATAGGAAAGGATCCCAAACTGAGAAGATGAGGAACTTCAAACGGTTTTAACAATTTGAGGAAAGTTTTGGTCAATTACTCCTGGTTATACTATATTTCATGCTATATTTCTATCAGTTAAGTGAGCAGATTGGGCTTTAGGCCTTATGTCCTAGAGAATCAGGACCTAAACTGGTAAATGTTTTTCCCCCTGTTTTTAGCCTCAAAGTCAAAGCTATTACTAGTACCAATTTCACTACACATAAAAGTTTATTTTTACTTTACCATGTAGCTTTTATGCATACTACCTACCCTACTTGAAATCATGCTTTTTTTAAAATCAGTTAATCATTCTATCCAACTCTCTAAGCTTATTAGCTGGAAAACTGTGATCAATATTCTTTCTTTACAAACACTTCCCAGCAGAACTCTTTGTACATTAGTTTTCATGACTGAGTAAATAGGTGTAAAGATATTTTAAGCCCAAGTATTCCATCTGATTGCAATCCTGGATAAGTTTGGGGATACCAGTGGTTTCTAAAAGCAACCATTGTTTGGTTCAATAAATACTGCTCTATGGGAACTTAATCCTTCCAAAGAGTTTTCAGGAAAACAAAACCTTGACAGTGCCATTCTTTTTAGGTCAGAAGATGAAACAGAAAATACTTAAATTTTAGAGGACACAGAGAGTTGAATAAACACCAGAATTGTCTGAAAAATATAAAACAGAGTAAAATAAAATAGACTAGATCATCTGGGGATTATGTGGGTTTGAAAATGAATGTAAGTGTTGGGAAAAATGCTTACCCCAGCATGCCTAGATCCTTTGCATTCTCCATATCTCCCATTTCTCTTCGTGCCCATTCTAGTAGCTAACCTTTTACATTATTATTATCGTCTACCTAAAAAATTATTATTATTATTATTATTATTTACAATTAAGGGCCTCATGTATGGTAGATAAGTGCTCTACCACGGAATTATATCTCATCCCCTAATATTGTTATCTTGACTTTTACCATTTGCTAAAAAGTGAATTGAAGAGTAAAATGATTTACATGACAGAAGGATTCTTTTTCAGCTTCAAGTTTTCATATAAAGTAAAAAGCATGTTTTCATATAAAGAAAAATAAGAATGATTTGGGAAATTGATCTTTATTAAAAGTCTGCTTTGTTTTATCTGTATGGGGAAAATTTGCCTCAAGCACTTGTTCTGAATCATTTTTGATTTTCTGCTTTTTGAACACTGTGGGAATGAAGTTGCCAACTACTCTGTTAAATTATGTCTAAATGTGCATATCATTGGCCATGGTCAAGAGCAAAGTTCAGCAGCTGCAGTGAGACCAGACACAACCATCACTTCCCTGCACCCAACAAATGTGTTCATTTTGCTTAGTTCTATTACCTAAAATAAATGAAACTTGAAGCAATTCCTATAAATTACTCATTCCTTAAAAAACAAAAACAATTTATACATTAATTTTTTTATTCTTTAATTTACTATTGGTGCATTATTGTTATCATAAAGTAGGATTCAATGTAACATATTCATACATAAACACGACATAATTTTGCTGATATGTAAACATATATGCTGATATCTGCAGATATAATAGTTCTTTGAAGTTGCACACAGTGGCTCACAGCTGTAATTCTAGCAATTCTGGATGATGAGACAGGAGATCACAAGTTTGAGGCCAGTCTTTGCAAATTAGTGAGCTCTTGTCTCCAAAAAAAAGAAAAGAAAAGAAAAGAAAAAAAAATGGCTGGAGATGAAGCTCAGTGTTACAGAACCCCCTGAGTTGAATCCCCAGATAACAAAATAATTCTTTGAGAAAATTGCTCATTTTTTATGATAAATAGATTAACTGTTAATATTCTAACTCTGGGTAATTTTTTTCCTCTAAATGCCTGTTGCATTTTTATTTGGTGAGCTAATCCTTTTTTTTATTGGTTCATAATAGTTGTATATAACAGGTTTCATTTGGACATAATTATAAATGCATGGAATATAATTTGCTTTAATTAAGTCCCCAGAACTTATAATTACCTCCCCCTATTCCTTTTCCTCTACTCTACTGATCTTTCTATTTATTTACTTTTTTTAAAAAAATAGTGTCTTGTGGATGACATAATGGTGAGATTCATTGTGGCATATTCATATATGTACATTGGAAAATTAGGTCAGATTCATTGCACTGTTTTTCCTTTATCCTGTCTCTCTTCCTTCCCACAGTTCCTTTCTACTTCTACTTCCCTGATATATCTTTTATTTTGATGGAATTCCCCTATTTATTTTCTCTATCTCTCCTCCCACAATTTCAGAAGAGCTTCCACATGAGAAAATATGAGCTAATTCTTTGAAAATTTACTCTCTAGAAAAATTTGCAAATAAGCCTATTTAATTTTCTAAAAACTGGTGACTTTGAGCCTTATTTTAACTTGGTAAAAATGGTTCTCAAGAATCATAAAATCATCCTTCCTTTTATCTTTTTTTCCCTTTATTGCATACCTATTTTTGCTTTATAATGTAATTGGGAAGATATATAAATAATAAGACCACTTCTTTAATAGAGGAGCTCATATACGATTAAATAATGAAAATAAAATATGAATACAGAATAGGACAACAAGAAAAACAACATTGCAAAGTAATAGTAAACCTAAAATTATTCAAATTTAACCCATAATTATGCAGAAAAGGAAACTGCTGGGAGGAGGTGATTTTAGTCAATATTATACAATAATAGAGCAGCTGAACTTGGATAAAACCTGGCTTTCTGGAGCCTTCCTGAGCTATGTGAGAAATAGAGTAGTCCCCCCTTATTTGCAGTTTCAACTTCTGTGGTTTAATTACTGATAGTCAATGTAAAATTTTAGAAATAAGCAATTCATACATTTTAAATTGTGCACTGTTCTGAGTAGCATAATGAAATCTTGTGTCATTCTCTCCCGTCCTACACAAAATGTGAATCATCCCTTTGTCCAGAGTACCCACACTTTAAGTACTACCTATCCAGCAATCAAATAGTATCCATCTTGGTTATTAGAACATCTATTGTGATATCACAAAACTTGTGTTTAAGTAATACTATTTTATTTAATAATGGTCACAAAATGAAAAAGTAGTGATGTTGGCAAATCAAAGATGCCAAAGAAAAACTTTGAAGTGCTTCTTTTAGGTGAAAAGGTAAAAGTTCCCAATTCAATAAGGAAAGAAAAAAAAGGTATATTATGAGGTTGCTAAGTTCTGTGGTAAATTATTGTTAACTTCTTACTGTGCCCAATTTCTAAAATAAATTTTGTTATAGTATGTATGTTTAGGTGAAACCATAGTATATAGAGGACTTAGTGTCATCACCTGTTACAGGTAATCATCAGTGGTTTTGGAATGTATCTCCCACAGATAAGGGGGGCTATTTTACATCTCTTATATTTCTTGTTGAGGTGCTTTAATGTAAGGAATTAAACCCAGAACACAAGTCAGTGTTGTTGGCCATCAATTTCACTTTTAAAATTATTATATTATACTTTCCAATGGATTTGAATTCAAAAGTAACCGCTCAGTAACAATTTAAAATACATTGCCTCTGGGTGAGAGGCGTTAAGTGATTTTACATATCTTTTCAATTTTGCAGTTATTTTAACGATAACTTTGCATTAATTTTATACTTAGGAAAAGTCTGAAACGAAGAAAAAATAGATTAATTTTGAAAAGCTTTAAAAGTGAGGATTCTGGACATTTCAGGGAGGGGAATAATTAGTGGTTTGAGGAAAATGGTGATGAGTGAAAATTTGTGGGAGAGGATGTTTTGGGCGGATTTGTGTTCTGGCAGGAAAGGAGTCACATCCTGAGAACTTGGCAGAAAGAAGCATCAATGCTAGAAACTTCTGGGAATAGCTTTCCAACAGCTGCATGCTGTCCTGCCTTAGCCAAACTGGTCTCAGCTTCTCCTGCAGCTGCAGACTGTGGATAATGAGATTCTTGAAATCCATTTTGTTTTCAAATCTAGATCTTAAAGTAGCTTCAGGTCTTGAGAGACAAGATGTTACTGGGGAGAAGTTCCCAAGAAATAAGTGAATAAGCAAATAGCTTCAGGAGAGCATTTTTTTTTTTTTAATTTAGAAGGTTGTCTCCAAAGTATATGCTAGATAACTGATGAGCAAAGAAGGTACTCAAGTGCTTTCTCCTGTGGGGAAGACGGTGGCCCCAAGAGGGCTGCAGAGGTTGAAACATGGTCCATGGGCAGAATGGGCAAAATTAATACCTTAATGACCACATTGTTTAACCAAGGATCCTTTTTTTTAACCTTCAGTTCTGTGTGTGTGTGTGTGTGTGTATTTGTGTGTGTGCGTGCACACATGGGCACACCTAAGTATTTTAGGCTCTAGTAAAGTCCAGAGAAAATATATTTGGGGAAGAAAAGAAAGGAAAGGGACTAGTTGTAGGGAAAGGCCCTCAATCATGGAGTGCTGTTGAGTCAATTAATGAATGTTCTGGTTCATACAGTTAGAACATTTTTCTATGAAATCATCTTTTACTTTTAATTAAGTAGGGAATGATTTTAAAGTATTAGAGATATTTTCTCTTTTCTATTAGAGATGTTAAAAGTATTTCCCTTACTTTATCATTTGTATTTTGTCTTTGTTTACAGTGTCTTATCATGTAGAAGTTTTATATTTTTATGATGCTATAAATCTACCCATTTTTTAAAAAGTCTTCTAGAATTCTTGATTTGATTAGGAAGGTTTTCATTTACATGAAGATCATAAAACTTTTCCTTTCAGTAATTTATTTATTCTTATTTAATGTTGCTTTATTGAAATTAAGTATTCAAATAACAGTACAAATATAGAACAAAATTGCCCCATTTCATTCTCTAATAAAATCAAGATTTTTCTCTGGTCCATATTACCTTCTAAACTTTGGCCATAAACAATTCATTTTTTTAATTTAGAAGAAATACTATCAATAATTTTATACTTTGCACTTTCATATTGTATTATAATATTTATATATGTATGTATGTGTATATATACATATATACATATATATATAATCTATTATATTGTAGTTTTTTCCCCCAAAGACACTTTAATTCCTGCTAATGGTTTAGTGTGTCCTTTTAAAATTTAAGACTGCTTATTAACTTATATATTGAATATGAAATAATGCTGTATCTACTTCTCAGCTCTTTGCTTATTCATGTTTTAATTTTTTATTAATACATTTTCTACTCTTATTAAAATATTAATACATTTATGATACATTTTATTTTAATGAATAGAATGATAAATTTGGACTGTTGTACCCAAACATGTATAGATTTTCAGTAGGCATCTTTACATAAAAGACTTGTAATTTTCATTCTCTCCAACAGTTTTACTTTGACCTCTTTTCACTCATATGGTAGCTGATGTTAATTCATTTTTTGTTGGTAGTGGGGTACCAAGGATTGAACTCAGGGATGCTGGACCACTGACCCACATCCCCAACCCTATTTTGTAGTTTATTTAGAGACATGGTCTCACTGAGTTGCTTAAGGCCTTGCTTTTGCTGAGGCTGGCTTTGAACTCGTGATCCTCCTGCCTCAGCCACCAGAGCCACTGGGATTATAGTCATGTACTACTGTACCCAGCTTGATGTCACTCTTTATAAGTTTTCAGAAATGGTTTTATATTATTTTTACATCCTAATTTATGCCTTGTATTTGTTATGTATGTTGGTAGACAAATGCACTTTAATACTTTTTAGAAAGTAGAATTGAAATATTTATTTATCAAAATAACATGGTTAAAAATAGTCACTCATTCAACAAATTTGTTGAGTACCTAATATGTGCTAGACTCTGTTTAGGTACTAGCAGTTCAGCGGGAAGAAGACAGTTTAACATTTTCCATTCTTACGGAATTTACAGTCCAGACAACTCTTTCAGTTTTTGTACTGTATCCTGTAACCCTTCTTGACATTCATTGCTGTTTGTTCTGTATAGGCTAACTTATAAAATTTTCTAAATTTCTGTAAGGTTGACAATTAAAATTTTTTTATTATCTGTACACAAATTCATGTACTTTATTGCAAATGTTATATTGCAGTCTATATATTTTTTCCCTTCTCCTAATTTCTGTGTTGTGTGTGTGTGTGTACGTGTATGTGTATGTGTATGTGTGTGTTTTCAACCCCAGGGCTGCAAAGACCCCAGCATACTATTTATTGATCCTATAGAAAGAACTTGGAGGACTTGGTAGAGAGAGTTTGGATGGTGGTATCACTCATTCTTTCCTCAGTAGAGGCAGACCTAGATACAATGGAGGGCTACACCATGCCTACAGTCAGAGGGAAATTATAGGAAAGGTTGCATACCCACTGTGCATATGGATTTCTTCATCATGAGTAAATTCTTTTACTTTATAACCAAGGTCATTTTGCTTTGCTCCTTACCTAAAATCAGAGAAGTGGCCAGCTTCTCCTCTCCATTTCCTTCATTATCACATTTTTAGATTCTTTCTCATCTCACTGCCCAGAACAACAAGCTTACCTGGGCACTGACTAGTGTTAGTGTTAACCTCTACTCTGTGAGTGTGTGTGTGTGTGTGTGTGTGTGTGTGATGGGGTACTGGAGATTGAACTCAGGGGTGCTCTATCACTGAGCTCTAGCCCCAGTCCTTTTAATTTACTTTGAGCCAAAGTCATGCTAAGCTTCACAGGCTGGCCTGGAACTCGCCATCATATTGCCTCAGCCTCCAAAGTAGCGCCACTCCCTGGCTGTTCCCACTTAATCAAGTTTTCTGTTATAGAATTTTAAATTTTAAAGTAGTTAAATATACCAATCTTGGACTACTGTTTCTGACAATACTGCAGTCTAGATATTCTGAAAATCTTCTGCTATGTAAATTCTGAAAAGAAGGATAAAATATTAAAATAAAACCCACTCTTTAAATGGAATAAATAAGCTTTCCAGAAAGTAGGGCAGCCCTCTGAAGCCAGGATAAAGCGGGGGAGTTCCAGACCAGACAGGTTGCAGGGGGGGCGGGTGTTGACGCTGCCAGCTGTGCTTATAGCAGGTGGTCTAGAGCTTTGGCTTGATGGCATTATTATCTGCAGGGACAGGAGACAAAATCTTGCACCTGAGTTGAGCAGAGAGGCAGAATTATGATTCTACATGGAGCTGAAGCCACAGAAGAGCTACATTCCTAGGAAAAGGGTAAACTACAAAAGAAATTCATCCTACTTTCTATTTTGACCTCAGTTATGGATCAAGGGAAATTAATCTTTTTGTGAATTAATGACCCTCCCACCATTTTTCTTTGAAAAACCATAAGCAGTGAAAATAAACAGGGACAGGACTCTCCTAGTCTTTTCCTCTAGCAGCTTCTTTCTAATAGGCTGTCGCTGCCATCTGGATGTCCCTGAGCTCCTATCTAACAGTATCAGAGTGAAACTGCAGAACACCAAAGACAGCATATCATAAAATGTCAGAGGACATGGTATACAGAAAGGAACAACAACAACAACAACAACAACAGCATTAAAAAAAAACACATTGTTGTAACGGGTGACATTTCAATTTCCATGTCTCTTGTGAGAAAATTACTGCCATCTTGGAATCTCACATCTAGCAAACTCTTTACAAAAGGAGATATTTTAAGACTAACAAAAACTGAGCACTTGCCACCAACAGGCTCTCACTAAGAGAAATTAAAAAAACAATCAATTAGGGCTGGGGTTGTGGCTCAGCGGTAGAGTTCTCGCCTAGCATGTGTAAGGCCCTGGGTTCTAACCTCAGCACCACCTAAAAATAAATAAAATAAAGGTACTGTGTCCAACTACAACTAAAAAATAAGTGTATAAATATAAAAAATCAATTAAACAATCAATCTAAGTTGAGGGGTTAGAAAAGCCAGAGCTATTGTGTTGGCTATGCACAGGGGCCAGGAGAGACAGGGGTGATGAAGTGTCCTAGCTGAAAGATATGGAAAACAACAACCCCCAAGGAGAAAAGGAGGACAGTTGGTCCTGGGGAGAGGAGGAAAACAATGGGACCTGGACTTTCACCATTTCCCAGCAGCAATGGGCTTTGAATTTTCACAACTGCTCCCCCTGACTGCCCAACTGACACATTCTGCTATGATTCAAGTCTAAATGAATCCTACAAAACTCAGACCCCTCTTGTAACCAGTTGCCATTTTCCTCCTGAAAATGTGTCCTTCTGCTGCTTAGTAAAGCATTGCTGATCATCAAATTCTCTTCCTTTGCTTTGTATTATTGTGAAGCCAGAGAGGAAGGAGATTGTCCAGCTTAGATCCTTTAAATTGTGCATGTCAAAATTTTACTGAGAGATTAGAAATCAAAAGTCAGAGCCTTCATACCAGTAGGTTAGGAAATATGGAAAACAACACCAAACAAAACTTTAATTCAGAAAGCAAAGAAGGAAAGCAAAAAAGCAAAAGGAAACAGCGAAACAGTGGTAAGGGAGATATAAAAGGGCTTAGGCAGTCAGGGCAAGATGGTGAGTGAGGAGGTTGGGGGCAGAGCCAGAACAAAGGAGCATGGAGAGGGTCCTCTAATGAGGTCAACTTCCTGCTTCATGAAAGTGCTTGTGGACACTAGCAGGGCACCAGTCAGACAGACACCTCCACACTGGTGCTCCTAAGTGGGGATACAATAGAAAAACTAAAACAGCAGAGTGGAACAGAGGGAGCACCAATCAATAATAGTGAGGAGAGTGTGGACAAGGGAGGAGATAAGGAGAGGAGGAAATTCCAGAGACCGTAAAAAGAATAGGCCCAAACTCCCTCACTGGATTCCCAGTTCTGGGACCCTTTCTTGTGTGAGAAGTCTATCTCTGTGTCTGTTGCTTTTGCAATAAACCTACTCCTTGCTTGCTATCTCTTGTGCTCTTCTTCAATTCTTTGCTGAATGGAGACAACAAACCCAGCATCCCTAGATGGTAACAGTGGGACAAATGGAAACCAAAATGTGTAAATGGAAATAGATTCAAATGTGTCAATAAGTTAAAGAAGCACAAATGGGTTAAACTGGAGATTTAGGATATCAGATGAGATATGAAAAGCAAACATGGTATACAAGGCAAATGCAAATTGAATATAGCCCTTTTCATACCAGCTAGGATAAAATTGAAGGCAAAATGTATTATTGTAGATAAAGTTTTGCAGTATATGATAATATAATATTTAAATGGCCAGAAGAGAGTTTCAGTGAGATTCTCAACTTTTGCACACTGAATGAAATAGCTACAAACTATATAAATAAAACTTGAGAAAGTGCAAAGAAGTATAGGTAATTTTATATCTATGATTGGATCATACCTCTCTCAATAATTTACAGATCAAGAAAATAAAAAAAAATTAAAAGTACGGAACACTGAAATGACATAACAACCTACTTAATCTTCACCACCAAATTAGAGTATAAATACATTCAAACACTTATAGTATGTTTACATAGAATGTAAAGCAAGTCATAGAAAAATACTAAAGAATCAAGATCATACCCAATCACAACTTCTCAGACTACAATGAAATTAAATTAGAAGGAAATAGATAACAAAAAGTAGCACATAACTAAAAACATCCACCTATGTTGGAAATTTGAAACTCACTTCTAATAAACTCTTGGATGTAAAAAGGAATCATGATATATAATATTAGAAAATTCTTGGAACTGAATGATAATAATGATATTTGATAATGATATCAAATTGTATTTAGCATAGGTAAGGAAAATATAAAAGGAAATTTATAGCTTCAAATACTTAGAAATGCTCCTTAGAAAAAGAGAAAGACTGAAAGTTCACATGGCAAACATCCAACTTAAGTTATGGGGGAAAAAAAAAACAAAACCCAGCAGCAAAGGATGCCTGGAGGTGAGTCATCTTGTGGAGACATTTCACACCTCCCTAAGGAGGAGAGCTGACTTATCTGATTGGCAAGTTTGGGAAAGAGAATTGGACATGTTTGATCCAGATCTTCCAGAATTCTCTTTGTCAGACCTTGCATCCTCTGAAGAGGGGTCACAGCTTGGTGGTCTATTTTCTCAACACATGCCAAGCTCAGCTGTGCACCCTCCCACTCTGATGAGGTGCCCATCTCTGTTTTCGGTACTATTGTGACAAGGATGTGTCTCCTAATTCCCACATGAAGTATAGGAAAGACAAAGGCACTTTCTCCTATCAATTTTGTCAGTAACGGCTGACATTTCAATTTCCATCTCTTGTGTGTGTCATGATGAGTTCTAAATTTGAGAAAGGTAATATGTCTATATTGTCCCTCTCCCAATCTCTAGCATTATATATTATAGGATAAGATATGCTATTGTGACAGAAGAGGTGGGGGTGAAGTACTGGGAAAGGCACAATATTGTGGAGCTTCCTATATCTGCTTTGGGGAAATGTTTCTTTCTTTTCACTGAGCATGAGATGTTCGAGTAAGTGCTTTTATGATGCCAGTAGGATTAATGAGGTGTAAGAAAAGGCTGTGTGCCTTGTTTATTCTAGAAGTATCGAATTATGATAAAGTTCCTTATAGTGGAAAACTATAAGAAACTACAATGAAGTCTCAGGCTGCTCATGGAGGTTTCCTTCAGTTTCTTCTGGAAGGATGGCGAAAATTCATGAGAGTCTTCAGGAGACTGACCTTAGTTCAGAGGATTTATTTTCAACGATTTTATAATTCCTATGGTAGAAAATTGGGAGAGACTGTTTCAGGGGCATCTGGCATGACCTAATTTTAAATGGAATGTCATGTCTTCTTATTTTTTTCTTTTTCCTTTCTTTCTTTTTTTCAGGGGGAGTGGGTAACTAGGGATTTAACCCGGGATGCTTTACCCCTGAGTCATGTATCCAGAACTTTTTATTTTTTATTTTGAAACAGGGCCTTGTTAAGTTGCTTAGGGTCTCTCCAAGTTGTTGAGCCTCATCTTAACCTTGTTATCCCTCTTGCCTCAGCTTCCCAAGTTGCTGAGATTATAGATGTGTGCCACCACATCTGGATTATTTTTCTTTTCTTGACACATGAATGCATTCTTATGTACCACAGACACAAACACTCACATATTGAAATGTATGTATGTATATTTATATACACCAATAATAATGCCTATGGGCATACATATATGGATATCAGTGACTCACAGATTTGGTACTATCATTTAAGTATAAAAAGTAACTTCAGTTTTATTCCTCATAGCATAAGTAAGAATTTGAAATCCATTGCAAATAGTCATTTGCTCTTGTTATGTATGGTTTAGATGTGAGGTGTCCTCCAAAAGCTCACATGTGAGACAATGCAAGAAATGATTGGGTTGTGGGCGTCTTAAGTCAATCAGTGAATTAATCCCCTGACAGGGATAAACTGAGTGGTAACTGAAGTGCTGGGGTATGGTTGGAGGAGGTGAGAATTGGGGCATAGCATCGGGGTATATATTTGTATCTGGCAAGTGGAATCTCTCTCTCTCTCTCTCTCTTTGCTTTGCTTCCTGATCATCATGTGAGCTGCTTCCTTCTGCCACATTCTTCTGCCATGTTGTTCCTGCCTCACCAGAAGCCCTAAGGAATGAAGCCACTGTCTATAGACAGACCACTGAAACTGTGAGCCTTCAAATAAATTATTCCACCTCTACAATTGTTCTGGTTGGGTTATTTAGTCATAGCAGTAAAATCGCTGACTAAAACAGCTCTAGACCAGAAAGCCATTAATTTATTTAAGGTTAAACTTTGCTCTGTTTGAGCTAAAAATAATATCACAAAGCTAGTCTACTTGCCTGCTTGTCTTTCTTCCTTCCTTAAGATAATTTGAGCTTTGATTTTTTGAGCTGAGTTTGGGGTTTATGTTTTTATTTCTATAAGTTTGCAAGTTTTTGTTTATTTTGTACTTTTTTAGATGGGTACAAATAGGTGCAAATAAACAGAGTTCATCTCAGTCTAGCAAATCTCTAAGAAGTAGAGTTTTCAGTTGTTTTTCTTAAATAGTTGTTTCTTACATTTTTTTTTGGGTGTGTGTGGGGTGCCAGGGATTGAACTCAGGGGCACTTAACCACTGAGCCACATATCCAGCCCTATTTTGTATTTTATTTAGAGATAGAGTTGCTTAGAGCCTTGCTTTTGCTGAGGCTGGCTTTGAATTTGTGATCTTCCTGCCTCAGCCTCCTGAGCTGCTGAGATTACAGGCATGTGCCTCTGCACCCGGCTCAAATAGTTGTTTTTTTGATTCTGAAGAATTATATACAGAAGCAGAACCATTTACTGAGTTATGGAGGCATTCATGTTTTATTTATTTATTTTACTAATATTTATGATGCACAAACTATGGTGGATTGTCTTATGTATGCAGGAAATAAATTTAGGCAAGGGATACATTTTTCTTTTGTATTTTTTTTTTTACATTACTGCTTAGGCTTATCCTGAAAATTGGTCTCCTGGCAGGTGAAAGTAGCCATTGTGCATCCCAATTTTTCTAGGAGGATTTCTGATTTTTTCTGCCTAGAATATTTTTATGGTGTCTACTTGGGGTCAGAGTAGATAGCATAGCTGGTATCTTTCCCTTCTGCATTTGTGATATGTGTATGCTGGGTGTTAAGGGAGATGTTTTATCAGCAGCATATTGGCATCAGGAAGTCGTGAGCTCCAGAAGCCCTGTGGACAATTTTTAATGCTGATTTGTTGGTGATACATGTCATCATCTGTATGTAGCCCATCAGCATGAAGGCGAGAGTCCTGAAGAAATCAGTAAAAGTTTTACTTCCTCTCCTCTGGACTGCTGTCCTTTTTCTGAGTTATTGGCTTTTTTTTTTTTTTTTTTTTTTTGGGGGGGGGGGGG
>NW_026000242.1:902940-928808 GCF_001458135.2 Marmota marmota marmota | reverse complement strand
TTGGCTTTTTTTTTTTTTTTTTGTTAGGAGGGACTGGGAATGAGTGGAGAAGAGCGTGAGAAAGATATTGCCATGGAGACGGGTTTAATCTATGTAAACATGGGGCTTCTGGTTTCTATCAAGAGGGTGAAGCAATTGTTGTTTTTTTTCTGTCAGAAAAACAACTCAGGAGAAATTAAAGAAGCAAGAGGAAGGCATGATTTTCAGATTCTAATCACAGTGACTCTAGAACAATGACAACAAGGCCTAAGCACTTGGGGAAGGAAGGAGGTTGCCTGGTTTTTAAAAATTAATTAATTAATTATTACCAGGATGAGGTGGGTAGAAGTAACTTGGTTCCTAGTGTAACAGGGATTCACTTGGTGCTTTGACTATACCCTTGTGGCTTTGAAACTTACATGTTTTTTCTTTTTCCCAATCTTCTTTTCCCTAAACTTCTCCTTTCTGATCTTCTTTTCCCTGATCTTCTCCTTCTTGATCTTTCCTTCCTAATCTCATTTTCTCTGAATCACCTCTATAAAAGCCCCCTGTTCCCGAGGATGGGCAGAATCACAGCCTTTGGGACAGGAGTCTTCTTTGCTAGCATAGCAATAAACCATCTTTTTCCTTTTTTTTTTTTTTTTTCAAAGCCATGTCCTTGTTATTAGATTGGCATTGGGGATAAGGACTGAGACTTCAGCAACAAATTTGGTGACCCAGATGGGACCTGAGAGCAGCCCCTACTCCTGCTTTCTTTTCTGATCTGGCACTCCAAGTGACCCCCACTTTGGTGCTGAGGATACAAGGTGGCTGGTGAGTTTGTTGAGCTGACCACGGTAGAAATTGGGAGACATGTGTTGAACACTAGGTCAGAAAGAAGAGACCCCAAGAGACTAGGTTGGAAGAATGTTTGTCAATCTTCTTTTATATTTCATCTACAACATGTTTAGACAATCATTGCCTGCCCTATCGTGACAGAAATAAGTTATAACAGTTCAATAATGAAATATCAAATTGTGCAAAAATGTGGACTGAGGAGCTAATGGAAACAGGTGTGAACGGACCGGCCACACACATATCTCATGCCTTCGCTGCTTCCCTGCAAACCATCAGGGTTTGCAAAATTTCACTTAAGAAAGCAACTTCAAAGGTGAGGCCCACATGTAGATGTGGCCTGATGGAGCAACAGTGATCAGAAGTGATGGCAGGGGTTCATGACACTTGGCAACACTCTGCTTAAATCAGCTTGGTGCTTGTCCCGGATGCCAATCCAATAACAAAGATGTGGTTTTGAGAAAAAGGAAAAAGGTTTATTGCTTTGCTAGCAATGGTGAAACACAGGGCACTCCTGTCTCAAAAGCTGGGATTCTGCCCATCAGCAGGACCTGGGTGCTTTTATAGAGGCGATTCAAAGGCTGTATACATTCCACATGTTCTAGGTTGGAGTTGTAATTCACTTGTTAATTTGGGAGATAGTCATTTCTGAGATCTTCTGGTACCATGCCCAATGTCTGATTCTTGTTCCTATGGTGGATGTGTACTCAAGGACGGATAAATCTGCCCAAAATGGGGAAGAAAGGTAATACTGTTTCCTCTGAGATTAGGGAGGGATAGAGATTAGAAAGGTGGAGGGAGAGAGGAAGAGGAAGAGACATGTCCATTTAAAAATCAAGTTGCAGTGGCAGAGCAGCAAGGGTTATATTCAAAGCATAAAGTGGACCACAGTTACAATTTCAGTTATAACTTCTCAATTCTGCTTTGTCAAGTTAAAGCAGAATATGTGAAAGGAATGGGTATTTTTGTTTTTCAGAGGACTTTATTTACAAAAAAAGGCAGTGGGTCAGGTTGGGTCCATGGACTATCATTTGCAGTCCACTGCCTTATGACAACTAGATAGACATACATTAATACAAGGCCTTTTGCTGTTGGTCAACATGTTTTATCAGAAGGAGCAGGTGATATCTTCATGGCACTTGAGAACTGAGCTAACTACTGACTAGGAGGAGTAAAGCTTCTATTCAAAAGAGACAAGTAATATTATATACAAACTGAAGTTTAAAGTATATGAAATAAGGATACTCTAGAATCCAGAGGAAGATATTAGAAAAATAAAGAAAAAGAGTGTAACAGTGGTCTACTTCATGCTTTGAATATAGCACTTGTTGCTCTGCTTATTTTAAAATGGACATGTTTTCTTTTCCTTTTCTCCCTTTCCCCCTACCTAACCTGGGGACAGAGAACAGGGTTACCCTTTCCCCCATCCTAAGTTAAGTTATCTGTACTTGAGCACTCAACCACCACAGGAACCAAGTAATTCAGACTTCAGGGATGGCACCAGAGAAGTCAAGGAATGGCAATCTACCAAATTAACAATTCCCCAACGGGAACACCTGGAATGGATCTCTCTTTTTAAAAACCCCCGCTCACTCTGATGGGCAGCCTCTGGGACTGGAGTTCCCTGTGTTTCTCTGTTGCTAGCAAAGCAATAAAACTTCCTTTTTGTTTTTCTCAAAATGGTGTCCTCATTATTCAATTGGCATCTGGGACAAGGGCCAAGCTTTCAGTAACAAGAAGAAATCACAAACAAGAACCAAATAACAAATGTTGGTATGCAAAATATAAAAATAAAAATTAAAAACTATAATAAAGTATAGGATTACTATATCTGAATAGGCACTACATTGAGATTCTCCAGAAGGCAATGGGAATTACAAAACAGATTATATTTAAAAAACAAAGCAAGATAAAGCAAAGCAAAAAGTAAGAATACACAGAGAAAAAAATAAATGGGGAGAAGATAATATTTGAGGAATTAATGGAAATAAATGTCCCAGAAGAAGGAAAAAATACCTAAAAAGGGGAGGTCAAAATCCAACAAGCGGGTCAGGATTCTTCTTAACTTTAGGTCTAAAGTCTTGTTAAGTTGAGGATAATGTTAAAGCTGTCTCTGTCAACACTAAGCTGGAATGCTCATTATAAAAGAACTCATCCAATTATTGCTTTTCAGGAGACGAAAGTAAGTGGTGGGAAGTAAGGACGAAGGGGGATTAAGATGGGTGAGGGTCTCTTGTTTTGTACAGATCGGTGCTGATACTGTACTGTGGCAGTACCAGCTTAACTAAACTTGGTCAACCTAGAGAACAATAATCTCCAAAGATAATGAGTTTACTGGGAGAATAAGCAGAAGCACTTGCAATACAGCATATATGGACCCTGGGGAGCCATACCCAGGGAGGTTGAGGCAAAGGGAAACTTTTAAATAAAAAAGAGACAAACACAAGTAATTTGTTTTGAAACAAACAGAACACTGATTGTAGGGGCTTATCACAGGAGCCTGACCTCAGCTCGTTAATGGAGACAGTGTATTGAGCAAGTATTCTTGTACAATCTGGCTGGTTATCCTGTGACTCATGTAGCAAGCTGCAGTTTGGAAAGTCTTTGGCAAAAGTACAGACATATGTGTGTAAGGGCCCTTCAGGGAAGTTTTTGTAATAGATCTTATCATGGCCACGTATGCATGAAGGCCCTTCCCTTGTGTTCTCCTAATATTTAGTTAGGGTTTAAACAAATGACTCTATTTTGAATCTGAAAACTTTCACAAATTTATTCTCCTGATGGGTAGAGGGAAAGAATAGGAAAAGAAAGAAAAAAAGAAAAAAAAAAGAATGAAAGAAACTCAGAGTTTCCTGATTAACTTGGAGGATTTCAATGATACTCTATAGTGGGCTATCCAGTATTCTCTGGGTCACCATGATAAATTCATTTTCCAATTCCTTAAGCATCAGCAGCGTCAACCCACTTTACAAATGAAGTTTTCTTAGAGTTGCTCTTCCTTTCTGGCTCCAATGTGCCTAGCAGTGTTCTACTTGTTGATATTTTTCATAAATATTCATACTTACTTGCATGGTAAACTTTGATTTCAGTTCTTTACATTTGAGTTGTGCCTGAAAAATTGCTTGGTGTAATCTCTGTTCTACTCACTTCTCTGTCTTATCCTGCTACCTAAATGGGCAATCAGAGCCTAGTTGTTTCCTTATAGATGGATACTTCTTAGGAATATTGAATTGGGAGAGTCTAGTGCCTACTCTGTAAAATATGACATGCAAACAAGCAGCATAAAATCCTGTGTGAGTTTAGTGGGAGTACAACATAATTGGGTCCTGCCCAAGACCTAGTGAATTATAATTTGCATTTTAAACAAGCCCTCTAGATAGTATATTTGCATATTTGAGGAACACAGTTATAGGTTTGGTTGAAGCCTAATACCATGGACAACATAGCCTCTTAATTTTATAATTGAGGTAATGAGAAAATAGAAATGTTTTGACTTTTTTAAAACTATGTTTTAGATGTGGGTGGAGCCTGACTGGAACCCAAGATATCTGAGTTTCATTCAAGGACTGAGGCTAACCCATAATGACACTTGCCATTTCTAGGTTTCTCAGAATTAATCTCTGGTTAATATTTTACCACTCTAATTTGCATCAGTTTGGTATCAGTCTCAGCTGTTCCTGTCAGTTGCTCTTATGTGTGCCAATTCCTGATATGGTCCATATGTAGGGGACATGTAGGGGACAGCTGTGTATTCCTCTTGCCAGTGCCCTTTCTGGCGCTGTGTAGTTGTAGTATGTTCTTATGAATTAAGAACAGTGTGTACAGCTATGCTTCTATCAACATGCCATGTGACTCAGGCCCTAACTGAAAGTTTATGTCATGTATGCCTAATTAATATTCATGGACATGAGAATTCTTGTGTAAGTTTTAGAGAATAGGGTCATGAATAACTTTTTGTCACCCCTGATATAGGATTCGTTTTTCTTCAATTTATTACAAGTCATTCTTTTTTAGGTGAATTTCAGTCTTCTATTCTTTGATCCTGATTCTGCTCCCAAACTGGGAAGTTTCTAGATTGACAGTTGGAAATCAATTGCTAAGTGATTTGTTGAATTTTGCAGATGCTGACTGTTTTAAATTTTACCTCTGAAGTCTTCCTGATCATATTGATTTTATCCAGGAGATAATCTAGGCACAATAAAATGTATAACTGCTTCTGTTTGCTCAATACAGTTCTCTCAAAAATTTAAGATTTGTCTCTAAGGTTGATACTAACAGACAGAGAGATGGCTGGGGTCCACGGTACTACATTCTCAATTTTGTGACCAGCTGTCTACAACAGCTGCAGGCTGTTCTGTGAGTCTCTGGAGAAAAAGGCAAGAAAAGAAATGCCTCTGATTATTGGCCTTGGAACCCAACCTCAATCTGTTTCTTTGATGGACTGGGTTGGTTGACGTGAGACATGCCCAAACTCCTTTTGCTTATTAGAGAAGGTAGATCCATGACTAAAAGTAGCTTGGATTCATCCTCTAAGATTGGTCCTTGATATTGTACCACTCTGATGGCATAAAGAAGCATGGAAAGACTCCAAGGGAAAGCACCTCAGGAAAGGACAGAGTATTTGTCCCTGAAACCCAGAGCCCCAAGCGTATAATAAGGACTTCATGACTTTTCCCTTTGTACCATTGATATCTCAGTGTGGGAACTGTAACAGGAGAAGGACACTTGTCTTGAGTGGTAGGAAAGCCCAAGCTTCTCTTACAGCTCAGCTATATGTATATGCGAAAAAGGGAATTCAAAGATTCTTAAGCACAACATTATAACTGGTTTACTCTTCACATCCAAAGCACTAAAACAACCTAAGCTTTAACATAGTCTTTTTTTTTGGGGTGGGGGAGCTACTGGGCATTGAACTCAGAGGCACTGGGACACATCCCCAGCCCTATTTTGTATTTTATTTAGAGATAGTGACGTACTTAGTTGCTCAGTGCCTTGCTTTTGCTGAGGATATCCTGGCTATTCTTTTTAAAATTTATCTTTTAAAAATCAACAGATAAAACTGAATGCATTTACCATGTATGTACAACATATTGACTTGAAATATATTTACATTGGGAAATGACTTAATCTAGGTAATCAACATATGCATGACCTTATGTTGTTACCACTTTTTTTTTTTTTTGTGTGTGTGTGTGTGGTGTGAACACTTTAAATCCATTCTCTCAGCATTTTTTTAGGAGTACAATATATTGATAATAATAGTCACCATGTTATGCAATGGATTGCTTGATCTTATTTATCCTGTATTCACTGAAAAATTAGTATTCTTTGACTTACATTTACCTAATGCCCCCTCCCCTCCCACTTCTTCCTCTGTAACAGATGCTCTACCCCCTACTTCTATAAGGTCAATATATTTTTTATGGTTTTAAAATTTTTTTTTAATGTTAGGTAGCTCACATGATTCCTAATTAAGGAACTTTGGTTTTCAGCTTTCTGCATTTACTTTTCATGCTCAAGTTAGAAGTGTAAGATTAAAGGGCACCAACAAAAAGTTAGGGCCAACTTTTCACTGATTCACACTTTCTGGTTATCTTCACATAAAATCATGATCTTCCTTAAAGTTCAAAGTAATAAAGGTAGTGAGGTTTTTTTTTTAATTTGTTCTCATTAGTTATACATGACAGTAGAATGCATTTTGACACTTCATATATAAATGAGTATAACTTTTCATTCTTTTGGTTATACATGATGTGGAACTATACTGGCCATGTAGTCATATATGCACATAGTGTAATAATGTCCAATTCATTCTACTATTCTTCCTACCCCCATACCCCTTCTCTTCCCTTCACTCCCCTCTGCCTAATCCAAATTACCTCTATTCTTCCTTAGACTTCCCCCTTCTCCCTTATTATGAATTAGCATCTGCATATCAGAGAAAACATTCAGCCTTTGTTTTTTGGGTATTGGCTTATTTTGCTTAGCATTATATTCTCCAGCTCCATTTATTTATCAGCAAATGCCATAAATTCACCTTTCTTTAAGGCTGAGTAATATTCCACTATGTATATATACCACATTTTCTTTATCCATTCATCTATTGAAGGACATCTAGATTGGTTCCATAGTTTGGCTATTGTGAATTGAGCTGCTATAAGCAATGATGTGGCAGCATTACTGTAGTATGCTGATTTTAACTCCCTTGGGTTTAAACCCAGGAGTAGGATAGCTGGGTCAAATGGTGGTTCCATTCTGAGTTTTCTGACGAATCTCCATACTGCTTTCCATAATGGTTGCACCAATTTTCAGTCCCACCAACAATGTAAGAGTGTACCTTTCCCCACATCTTTGCCAAAATTTATTGTTGGTTGTATTCTTGATAATTGCCATTCTGATTGCAGTGAGATGAAATCTTAAAATAGTTTCTAATTGTTAGAGATGTTGAACATATTTTCATATATTTGCAGGTCAATTGTATTTCTTCTTTTGTGAAGTGTCTGTTCAATTCCTTAGCTCATTTCTTTTTTTAAAAAAATATTTATTTTTTAGAAGTAGTTGGACACAATACCTTTATTTTTTATTTATTTATTTTTATGTAGTGCTGAGGATCGAACCCAGGGCCTCGCACATGCTAGACAAGTGCTCTACCGCTGAGCCACAATCCCAGCCCAGCCTTAGCCCATTTCTTGATTGGAGTATTCATTTTTTTTTTTTGTTTTTGAGTTTTTGCGTTCTTTAGAATAGAATTATCAGTAATATTTTTTGATTCCACATATGAGTGAGATCATGCAGTATCTGTTTTTTTTTTTTGTGCCTGGTTTATTTCACTTTAACATAATGTTCTTCAAGTCTCTGTGTTATTACACATGATGGGATTTCCTTCATTTTTATGGCTGAATAGTATTGCATTGTGTGTATCTCCATATTTTCTTTTTTAAAATTTTGTTTTAATAAGTTATACATGAAAACAGAATGCATTTCAATTCATTGTATACAAATGGAGCACAACTTTTCATTTCTCTGGTTGTACACGATGTAGAGGCACATCATATGTGCAGTCACACATGTACCTAGGGTAATGATGTTCATCTCATTCCACCATCTTTCCTGTCCTTATTCTCCCTTCCCTTTGCTTCCTCTCCTTTGCCCAACCAAAGTTCTTCCATCCCCCCACCCCCCATTATGGATCAGCATTCACTTATCAGAGAGAACATTTGGCCTTTGGTTTTTTGGAATTGGCTTACTTTGCTTAGCATGATATTCTCCCACTCAATCCATTTACCTGCAAATGCCATAATTTTATTCTCTTTTAATGCTGAGTAATATTCCATTGTGTGTATGTACCACAGTTTCTTTATCCATTCATCTGTTGAAGGGCATCTAGTTGGTTCCACAGTTTAGCTATTGTGAATTGAGCTGCTATGAACATTGATGTGGCTGTGTCACTATAATATGCTGATTTTAAGTCCTTTGGGTATAGACTAAGGAGTGGGATAGCTGGGACAAATGATGGTTCCATTCCAAGTTTTCTAAGGAATCTCCATACTGCTTTCCATCGTGGCTATTTTGTAGTTATATTTTTAATTTTTGAAGGACTGCAATACTATTTTCCATGATGATTGTGCTAATTTATAAGGTCACCAACAGTGTATGAGAGTTCTCTTTTATCTATGTATTTACCAGCATTTATTATTTTCTTGTCTTTTCAACAATGGCTATTTTAATTGGTATAAGATGCTATCTTATTTTGATTTTTGTTTGCATTTCTCTGATGTTTAGTGATGTTGAACATTTTTCATATTTTTTGGCCATTAGTTTATCTTTTATCTTTTATATGTCAATTAATTTGTCAATTTTCAAATCAGATTATTAATTTTCTTCAGCTGAGTTGTTTGAGTTCCTTGTGTATTCTGCATATTAAGCTCCTGTTAGATGAGTGGTTTATAAATATTTTCTCCAATTCTGTAGTTGAAGTTTCTCTATTTTAATCAAAGAACTGTTGCATGAGCTGGAAGGGATGTGAGAGTTTTTTAGAGCACCAAAGTTATCTCAGATATTCAAACATGCCCTGTGGAGTCAGCTTATACTACATGAAATCTGTCTAATTTATGCACATTAGAGGTCCTAGATAAAGGCTAAAAATATGTGACACACAGAGGGGCCAAGAAATCTAGACTTAATTTATTATGACAATTTTGACTGGTGAAGGTGGGCACCTGTGGGAACTACCAGATGGGAAACATAACATAGTATCTATTTCAGATATTGGTTATCTAACCGAGCCATGTGGATTCACTTCTAAAATTATAAATAGCAAGGGTCTATAAAGTAAAGCATTCTTAGAGATAATGCATAAGCTACCTTGAATTCTGTGCATAGATAGAGAAGTTGAGATACTAATTTCTGCTCAAGATATACTAGATATCCCTATCCACACTAGGGACGCCAACAAACATAGGAACCTATCTACTATCTCAATGGTGAACTGTATTGATATCATCGAAAGACAGCTTCTTTGCCACTGATATTTGCTTTCTTACAAGGGGAATAGATTGCAGGGACAGTGAGAAATCTCTGCCCTTAAATGGCTTCATGACAGTGTGAAGTAGCAGTGGAAAACCAGAGCCAGATGATATTAAAAGGCAGTTCATAAGTTCATATAGACTATCTCTTGGGGGTGCCAATGAACAATTGGTAGTAATCATGGAGAAGAGTGAGAACTTGCAGTATTCATCTGGGTCAGATGGGTAAGATCCAGTGACATTTGGGATTTTATTTATTCCCCCACAGAGAGGACCAAGAGGAAATTGGGTCCTACCTCTTACAAGTTTTCCTTCATGCAAAGGCAAGTATAGATCTTTTAGAGTCATCTTGTTTATAGATCATGCATGTTGCAAAAATATTTCCTACAAAGCTCATTGTCTAATTTTTTAAAAAAATGTTTATTTTTTACTTGTAGTTGGACACAATATCTTTATTTTATTTATTTGTTTTTATGTGGTACTGAGGATTAAACTAGGACCTCGCATGTGCTAGGCGAGTGCTCTACCACTGAGCCACAACCCTACCCCCCATTCTCTAATATTTTAAGGATATAGTATCACAATAACTATCTTTGTTTAAGAATAGTGGTTATTAGAAAAATATTAAAAATAATACAAAGACTTCTAAAAGTCATGAATGGATAGGGTGAACAGAATGGTTATAATTATAATGATTATTTTGGTGACCATCATTTCACAGTAATGATATAATAAAAATGCTTTCAACCACTTTCAATATTAATTATTTAGTCATTAGATCACATTACATTCTGCCTTCTAGGGTACATGAGTATTTAAACAATCTTGGCTTGTTATTGCCATCAGTTTTAGGTTTGTTTCTTTTAATGATTTTGTTTCTGGTTCTGAATCACAATATCCTTCTTTGTATGCCTAGATATTTTTGTTTGGATGCTGGATATTGTGAATTTTAAATTGTTCTTATAAATTTGGTAATATTATTTTAATGCATGTCAGCCTTTTTTCTCCTTGACACTTAAATTATTTGTGAACCAGTTAAGTCCTTTGAAATCTTGTTTTAAAAATTTCTTTGGAAAAATCTAGGTTTTTCTTTGCTCCAAGGATGATTTATTCTCACTACTCTCTAATGGTCTACAATTTACTATTTAGAAGATTTTTTCCACTCTGGATGGTAGGAACACAAACTATTTCCATAGCAATGTGAACAGTGGATATTGTTTTGTTTATTGATTTCTTGTGGATATGTTTAATCCTTCTGGTAATTTCTTTTCATGCATGCTTAGTTCTATATTCAGTCATTCTCTGGAGCAACTCTCTATCTCCAGAGTTTCTTTTCTATGCAATTCTCTCATCTCTGATCCTCGTCCCTAAAGATTCAAGTCACTATAGCCTATCAAAACTCTGATCTTTGTCTGTATTCTGATACAGAGAAACTACCAGCCTGTTTGTATGCTCTACCCTCTGCTGGAGCCTGGAAACTGCATTCAGGATGCAAGATGGGGCACCTTGTTTATTTCCCTATCTCAAGGATCACAATCTTTCACTGCCTGTTATGCAGTATCTGTAAAGAGTTGTCTTTTTTTTTTTTGGTGTGTGTGTGTGTGTGTGTGTGTGTGTGATTTTTCTAGTTGGTTAAGTTAAAAATATAAAATATAATCTCTATTATTCTATCATGATGAAAATCAGAAGTACTAATCCCTTTGTTTTTAATTTTTTTAGGGGTTCCTGGGAATTGAACTCAGTTTTACCACTGAGCTATATCCCTAGTACTTTTTTATTTTTTACCTTTGAGACAGTCTTGCCAAGTTGCTGAGGCTGGCCTTGAACTCAGAATCCTTCTGCCTGAACCTCCGAAGTCCCGGGATTACAGGTGTGCACACTGAGCTCAGTCCTTTGTTTTTAGAATGTATCATTTATGGCTGTAGCTCAGTTGTAAAGTGCTTGCTTAGCACTTAGTCCTGGGTTCAATCCCCAGTACAGTGAGGGGGAATTTCTAGAATGTATTATTTATAAAATTTCTTGTGAATCATTTTCTTACAAACCAAAATATGAGTTACTTTGGAATGGAGATCATGCCCTATTTATCTTTGTATCATCAGCACCTCTATAGATTCTTATATAGAGTCTTGAAAAGGTTAGAGATCCCTATTTAGTGTTTCTTATCTCATGCACTAATATGACTGCTTTCAAGTTTATTGTACATTAGCCTTACAACATAGAAATTATTATGAAATTTATTTTATAGTTATATAAGGAAGTGAGATACAGAGACATTAAGTACCTTGCCCACGATCATGATTCAGTAAGTATACTCAACACATCTTTTATGAATAAATTCTTGACTGATCAATGACTTCCAAGGACAACAGGTCAGGTATAAAATGGTGATTAAACCATACAACTAGGGCTGGAATGTAGCTGAGAGGTAAAATGCTGGCCTAGCATGCACAAAGCCCTGGGTTCATGCCCCAGAACCGCAACAACAACAACAAAAGTATAATTAAAATGAAGCTCCCTCCACCAAAGGGAAAACCAGACATACTTAGATCACAAAAGATTTAAGTGACTGACCTAAAAATCTGGCCTTTTGTACACTGTTAAGAACTCTTTGGTAAATCTTTATTTCATCACCAGGTGCGTAAGTCTCATTAAAAACAGAATACTTTGGCTGCAATCTCTAGTACTCCAGCAAAGTACTTTTCCACAGACAGAAACAAACTCAGTTTTGTAAATAAATAAATATATTTATTTTATACCAACAAATTAACATATAAGTAAGTACCTCTGATTTGAAAAATCATAATTATATTATTATTGTATAATAATACTGTGTTATATGATTTTAAAAAATCAGAAATCAAGTATATTTCAAGACAGGTTTCCTGCCATTATTTAATCAAGTGTGTCCCTGAATCTGAGCAATGATGTAGGGTTCTTGGTATCTGGTGCCTTACTTAGACCTTATGCCATGGTTCTCAAACTATCTCCTGCTCTAAGGTCATCGGCAAGGCATATTGAAACATGTACTGCTGCGGCTCCCCTCCAGTGTCTTAATTGGAGGATGTCTGGGGTGACCTTGAGAGTTTTGATTTCTGACATGCTCCTATGTGATCTTCAAGCTGCCAGTCTAGGAATTAGAATCTGAGAACCATTGTTTGTTGTACAAATCAACAAAGTCATCTGGTTTGTGCTCTATTTCCAATGTTTTATGCTTAAGAAAGTATAAGTGAAACTTTTTAACCTCACATTTGTTATGAAAGGAAGTCATCAAAGGAAGAACAAGGACACTGTGGGTGATTTACGTATGGTTTCACTTCAGGATACATAATCAGTCTCTATTGCTTGTGTGTGGTTGTGTTTGATGCTCAGTGCTTAGCCTTATGGGCCTAGTATAGTCATCTGGCTGTTTGGGTTTACAGTCTGGTCAGGGTGTTGATAATCTTGGTCCCTGTGTGCTGCTTGCACAATCCTTGGAATCAGACAGCAGAGGCCCTGAGGTGACTTCTGCTCTGAGTGACTGCCTGTTTTAACTCAAGAGCTTGTTTGCTTCACTCTGACCACAGCATTGGTTCTGTGTCCTCCTTGCATAGAATCTTTTTGTCCCAGCTATCTACATGGCTCATTTACTCACCTCCTTTAAATCTGTATTCTGAGATTACCTCAGAGAGCGCTTTCTTAACCACCCTATTTAAAATTGAAACTCATCCTCAAAAACTCCATATTCCCCTTTTGTGCTTTACATATAATTCCTCCTTACACTTTACTTGTATCTTTCCCTTTACTATAATTTAAACTTATTGAGGGAAGGGATTTTTTTCTATTCTGTTTAATGGTACATAGTAGGCACTCAGGCAATATTTGGCAAATGAATAAATAATTTCCTTTGTGTATACTGGTGCATCATGTCACTCAGTGATGGATATATTTATTTGTTTGACTCTGTACACATTATTCTAGTTAGTTTTTGGTAATTTTCTACAGGAAGTCAGATACTAAGTCTCTAAGGTCTTTTTTCTTTTTCTGTGCCAAGGATGGAAGCCAGGGGCACTTAACCACCAAGCCATATTCCCAGTCCTTTTTATTATTTATTTTGAGACAGGGTCTTGCTAAGATGCTGAGGCTGGCTTTGAATTTGTGATCCTCTTGTTTTAGCCTTTTTGAGTTGCTGGGAAGGTATGCACCACCGGGCCTGGGTCTAAAGTCTTTTCGAGATTCACTTTGGACCTTCTTTAGACCATCTATCGAAGACAACTATGACAACATGTACCTTGTTACTTGACATGGTTCCACTTCTGGATGCATCCATTCCAATTTACCATTCTATACCATGAACTTCTGCCAACAACACTCCTTTCACAAGTACTCTAGGTGTCTTCTTCACCTTTGACTACCCCAGGGAGGCCATCATATGGGTCATTCCCTGCTCTCCTAGAGCTTTAGCTGAGCCCCACTACTAGACAACTTTAACCAATTTTTATACAAAGCAAACACATCTCCTACTGAAAAATGATGTTTGGTTTAACCTGTGCTTCCTTAATATTGCAATACTGCATGTATTCTCAGACAGTCTTCTCAAAATAGTCTACACTTATATTCTCCATTTATTTTTATCTGTACACTTACTTCATTTTGGTCCGTTCTCACAAAATTATATTAGATTTTATTTTTGCTGAAGTTGTCCAGATTCTGTTGCCATTAAATGCAACAGATACTTATAGTGGTAACACATGGTCCTTGAACCATTGATTTTCCCCTTGTCTTTCATCCTATTTCATGGCATCATACTGTCTTGGTTTTTCTTCTCTTTGGTCACCCATGCTTAAATTAATTTTAAAATTGTCTTTTTTATTATCTTCCTTGGATATTCTTCACGAACCTCCAGTTTGATATGCTCACCTTTAATCTACCTCTCTTATGTTCCTGTCCTCATCAAATATCTCTGCCTTTCACCAAATGTAGCCAGAGACTTAGATCATCATGGATCACTTCTTTTTTTTAACTTCACTTGTCACATATTTACTTGATAATGCAAATAGAGGTTAAAATTAAGTTTCCTAAAATATTTAAGAGTGCCTAATAAGTTAAAATTCTCTAACATTACATGCTTTACTACAGAGAGTGATATAGTAATATTATTTCATTAGGAGATGGAGACATTGAGGCTTGGATAAGTTGCGACATGGTCAAAGTCCCTGAAAATAAAATGGACTTAGCCAGGATTAGAACTGGAGACCTGTGAACCCTCGTTGGGTACCTTCCATGATTTTAAGCTGTGAATATACAAGACAATACGTGGATTGATTCCCTTCAACCAAGACATGAGCAGTTTTCTTTTGGTTTGGTATGTTATGGCTTATTCTGTTGGCACAGTCTCAGTTTTCTGGCATATTAATGTACCACTATGTTCATGCAGAATGAATGTGTTGAAGATAAGAAATATCATGTGATGCATTCAACACAATGTCAAGTTTTCCTTAATGTCAAGGACGCAATTCTGTTCATTGTCTCTCTCAACACTTCCTTTACCTTCTCATTTCTTAAGCTGTAAATAAAAGGGTTCAGAAGAGGGGTCACTACTGTGATGAGGACAGCCGCTACCTTGTCAAAATCCAGTGAGTATTTTTGATTTGGTCTCACATACACAAAGATGTTGCTCCCGTAAGCAATGGAGACGACAGTGATGTGAGCGGCACAGGTAGAAAAAGCTTTTTGACGGCCTTGGGCTGAGGGCATTCGCAGGATGGTAGAAATGATGTAGCTGTAGGACCCAGTAGTGAATGCAAGGGAGCTCAGGATGACCAGGGCAGAGAGAAGAAAGTTTATCTTCTCAATTAGGCGAGTATCTATACAGGCCACCTGTAGAAGAGGGGCAATGTCACAGAAAAAGTGATTAATTTCTTTCCTACAGTAAGGTAGCCTTGTCACTACGATGGTTGGTGCCATCACAGACAAGAAAGCTCCCACCCAGCATCCCAGAACCAGTAGGAAGCTGGTCCTGCTGTTCATGATGAGGGTGTAACGCAGGGGGTTACAGATGGCCACATAGCGGTCAAAGGACATGACAGCCAAGAGGATAAACTCCACTGTCCCCAGAAAGAAGTAGAAATATGTTTGGGTGATGCAGCCTGCAAAGGATATGGTCTTCGTTTCTCCTAGGAGGCAGGCTAGCAACTTTGGGGTAACAACAGTGGTGTATAAAATATCCAGAAAGGACAAATTACTGAGGAAAAAGTACATTGGGGTTTGCAGGTGAGAATCAGTCCATATTAGAGAGATGATGGTAAGGTTTCCTGTTGCTGTTAATGTGTAAGTTAGCAAGAGAACCACAAAGAGGAGTATTCGAATCTCCAGGAGAGCTGGGAAGGCCATCAGGGTGAATTCAGTCACTGTGCTCCCGTTTCCCATAGCCATGGTCCTAAGGTGGGTAGGTCGTTCCCTGAAAAGAGAAGAAAAAGGGAATCAGCTTAGGTAATTTGATAAACATCTGTGCACAACATATTATTGAGCACATTTCATTTTAGGAGCTGAGTCATAGCACATAGTCCTTTACTGAAAATCATTTTTGTGTGGCCTTAGGAATGTCAAAATACTATTTAAATATATTTTTCCCCACATAATTAAGGGATAAGATGGTAAAAAAAAATCTCTCAACTTTCTTGTAGTTATAAAATTGTCTCCTACTAAATGGAATTTCTATTTTTTTCTTCTGTTCCAGTTTTGTATTCCTAGCTAAAAATGTATCAAAATTCTGATTCAAATTTTCGCTGGAACTCTTTTCTGTTATTCTAGAATTTACAGTTACTGAGAGGGGACTCCTTTTTGATATTTTCAAGTCTTATCCATTTTTTCCCCAATTTTTGTGACCTGTCTTGAGAGGTGAAGACTCATTTTGTGTTTGCTCTATTTGATGGTCTCCAGAGTCAGGTTTTATGTCCTTTCTCTAGTGCATATAGAACTATGAAAATAGTACAGAGATGTTTATAGTGAACAATGGCTTATGGTTCCTATTGATCACTGGAGATGTCACCTCGGAAGGGAATAATGAATATCTTGTCTCTAGATAAGCTCTGTGAAACATGTTATATGCATCTGCTTGATTACTTGAGAAGATATTATATAGTATGATAAAATCAGAGAGATATAAATTATACCCAAGAAGGTAAAGTAGAGCTAATTAAGCTTACTTGATTTGCTTGATCAGCTGCAATCTTAGAACTGTGCCTTAAGACCATCCAGTTGTTCTTTATAATCTAAGAAATTATTTTTTAGCAGATTTCCTCATTTCAGGTTAAAAGTATATGCACAGTAACTCTGTCCTCGGTGCTTTCTTTGTCTACATTTCACTTAGCTCCTCCTTAATAGATGACTCAGCAGCAGCTGCTCTCCACTTTGCTACCAATTGAGGGATTGTCATTTTCCTTTTCCCACTTCTCCTCCAGGATAAAAATTTGGCTTCCTGGTTTATTTTTTTTTATTTTAAAAGGTATTGTCCTATTACAAGAAAGACACCTTCAGTTCAGAAAATTATAGCATGAAATCAAACTTCTGGAGATAACAGTGAGAAATTTTTTTGTTTGTTTGTTTTTGGTACCAGGGATTGAGCCCAGAGACACTTAACCACTGAGTCACATCCCCAGCCCTTTTTTATTTTTTGTTTTGAGGCAGGGTCTTACTAAACTGCTTACAGTCTTGCTAAATTTGAACTTGCAATCCTCCTGCCTCCTGAGCTGCTGGGATTATAGGTGTGCAGCCATCACTTGGCTCCAGTGACAACATTTTGGTGCATATTATCTCCAGATTATTTTGAAGGTCAAATTACATAACAATGTATCCCAAATTAGTCATACTGGCATACCATTTTATAACTAACTCCTCCCTTCTTCCTCTTTTCTGTGTTTTACTTTTTAAAAATTTTATAATATATCATCTTTCTATGTCAAGTACTAGAAGCCCGAACAATCATTTTTAAGGGCTCATATAGTGTGATATATTTAGCTTGTTGCTTAGTGTTTGGAATTTAGATGGTCTATATTTCTTGCTTGTATAGTGATCAAATAAATATTCTTTGACACAAATCTTTGTGCAGTTGTTTCATTAATAATACAGGTTCCACAAAAAATTATAGATAATCATTTTTGAGAATAGAATGTTTGACCTCACTATCTCTGTCTCAACTTAAAACCCCAAGAAAGACTTGGCTTTAGAATTTAGCTTGCCAGAGTGGTTGGTTATGCTAAAGTCTCTATGGGTCTGCTATAGGTTCTTTGTCTGAGGTGATAGTTCTAGATCACAGTTAGGCCCTGATAGCTGATGCTGCAATAGAATTAAAGTACTTTGTTCTTTTAAAAAAATTGTCTTTAAGTTTGGAACTTCAGTTTTCTCATCTGAAAAATTAAAAAGCTGGACTCTACGTTTATAAGGTCCAATCATTGACTTAGGGCCCTGTTATCAGTTGCTTTTCAACTCCTGATCACCTCAAAGATTCTGTTTTTATTCTCTAGTAAACAAACTTTTAAATGATTTTCTAAATCATTGCACAGATGCTGTTAATCATGGATGCACATGTCAATGTAACAGCACAGGCAATCATGGTGAAATTTCTTTATGAGGCATTCTGTTATTTGTTTTTTGTGGATCCTGTATTATTTTTTTTTCCATGAAGTTGTTCCACAAGACAAATTTTATATTTTAAGATTTAAGTGTTGATTAGATTAATGAGAGCTTAAAAAATTGTTTTCAATCCCAGTTTTTACCACATCTCTGTTATATTTAATTAAATCTTCACTTTGGAGTTGCAGCTTTTTTATCTGAGAAATGAAGATAATTATGACTTTCAAATGAGCTTCTATAAGGTTTAAATTAAATTGCATGTGTGACAATTCCTAAGAGATTCTTGTTAAAAATACAATCCCATTCAGAAAAGATTGAAATGCACTTAAAGGAGAACAATTAAAGTTCACTGTTTCTTATCTGAATAAGTAACAATAAATGATGAAAAGTTTAATTTGTAGCTGAGGAATATTTTAATGTATAAGTGGCCTGAATCCCTCCAGATTAGTATCTGATACATTAAGCATGTTGACAGATTGAAGAGACAAAATATAGAAAAGTAAATTTAAACAAAAGTAATATGATATTAGTAAATAAACTATGTATGAAAAAGAATACTTACAGTTCACCGATTACATAAGATAATGTAAAATTCTCTTAACATGCTTTATATATGCAGACACAGTGAGAGGTTTGAACTTTATTACATGTGCAAAATTGATTCCAAACATTGTACTTTGAATTTTTTTTGCTAATTCTATTTCTATTTCTAACCCATAGAAATATCTGTCAAAGATGAAATGAACCATACTAGATCACTCATCTAGCTAACTCCAATATTGATCCTTCTGGTCAGCAGCCTCACACACAACCATCCAGCTGCTGCTTGGATGACATCAGTGACTCATAATTTACTATCTTGCCTCAGCACTGGCTGAGTTTAAAGTTCCTATCTGAAATGGGAAGATGTCTTTTTTGGGGAGGGGTTACTGGGGACTGAGGTCAGGGACACTCAACCACTGAGCCACGTCCCCAGCTCTATTTTGTATTTCATTTAGAGACAGGATCTCACTGAGTTGCTTAGTGCCTTGCTCTTGCTAAGGCTGGCTTTGAACCCATGACCCTCCTTGTCTCAGCCTCCAGAGACACTGGGATTACAGGCGTGTGCCACTGTACCTGGTGGGAATATGTCTTTCATATTTCCAAAAATATGTTTATGTACATACAGGACTTGCAGACAAAATGTTAACCTATTCTGCCATGACAATCCTTCAAACATCACTACTATTTAGATATTCTTAGTCCATAACATCCCAGTGAGTTAGCACAACATAAATTCTACATTCTATTTTTGTACAGAATGTTATAGTTACAGAAAGTGAACTGAAAAGTTATAGAAATAAATTAGTCATAATAGAATTCAAGTAGATTTTCCATGATTTTCATTTAAAAATTTTAGAAAATTAATTATTCTCAACCTTCAAGCGTTTTTCTCCATTTAGGCAGGCTACATATTTCCCTTTTGTTAATTTTCAATCATTTTAGTTATTTAAAAATAAATTAACTAGGTTTTTTGGACATAGAATTTCATATGAGTAACTCAACCAGATATGGCTAATGTGGAATTCTTAGGTGTACTCACCAAGTGATGGCTCAGAGAAGGGAATTCAGAAATTATTTTGGAATCTCATCCTGCTTTCATGGTTATTACAGTATCTTTTTATGGAAGTTTTTACTAAATGCTCTTGAGTACTCTAAATGTCTCACCAGATTAACATGACTTGGATATTTTAAAGAGTTTACCTCTTTCCTTTTCTCTGGTATGCTTCCTTTCTTATATTATTTTTTCCCCCTATTGGATGAACCATGTTTTTTCTGGGCTTATTTGCCCTAGAGATTTAGATGAAAACAGCTCTTGGGACTCTGGATCAAAAGAAGTTAATTAATAATATTGTTATAAAAGAATGTTGGTTCTGAGCCACCTAATCCCAATTACAAAGTTTTGGAAGGTGCCAAACAGATCTGATCAGGGCCTCCTTGGGGATTTACTCATATTTTGCTTTATTTATTTAGAGGAAAAAGAGTACTTAAAAGTTTCTACAAGGAAGCTAAAACTATGGAATCCTTTTTCTCCTTCTTAAGTTATTGACAAAATAGAGAATGTTCTCTAACAATGAATATTCTGGTTTCAGATACCATTTATTACCATAGAGATTTTTTAAAAAAGTTTCAGATAAAATATGGCCATAGTAAATTCCATTGTTGTTGTTGCTACTATTATTATTGTCCTTGTTCTGTCCATGACCAAAGAGCTCTGTCCTGAACTCAGCTGGGAGTGACTGTTTTTCCATATTCTAGACTCATCTCCCACAGATGTGAGCTTGCCATAAACTTCTACTATATTCTCCAGCATATATTTTTTTCAAATGAACATTCCTTTAGACATTCTCTTTTTAAACTAAAACTCTTTACCATTTTATCTTAATAGAAATCTGACTTTCACTTGAGGATAGTGGTTTCACTGAAGCTCTTTCAAGTGAAAATGTGCACTTTATTTTTATGTACTAGAGAGAGAGGGGGATGTGACTGGAGGGACATTATAATAACAATATAATTTTAGATTAATATCATTTATTATTTATTATGTAATATTGTATATTATGTAAACATATAATGTATTATAATTTCACAATAAGATGCTAATAATCATAATTTTGTTGTGATTTTATTCCCAATTCTATTTCCAATCAGAAAATAATTTCCAGTTTTTTTATTAAACTCTTGCAAGGTTCATAGAATATACTTTCATAGTTTTTCTTTGGTACTCTCAGTCATTGACTGTGTTTCAGGAAAGAAGTTAACCAAGTTCCAAGTAAGACAACTATGGTAGAGTTTTTAAAATTGAATTTTAAAACACTGGTAACACATAAATATAGATATTTTTCAGTGATTTGTGTGAATTGCCGCAGAAGACCCTGAAGTTTGAATATCTTAATTCACTTCTAAAGACTGCCTTCTGCATTCCTCTTGAAGTCTTCAATGCCTTCATTATAAGTTGATCTTGCCTGTATTAGGATTACTCATTCTCTAAAATCCTCAATCCTCAGATATCAATCTTGGATTGCTATCTTAAAATTTCTTTATTTTTATACACTTATTCTGAGGCACCATTCAGATCTCCAGTTTGTGGATGAACTCCTTTTCTTTTCATTAAAAAATTGAATCATAATTATACATAGTAATTGGAGTAATTTTGACAAAATCATACATACAAGGAATTTTATTTTAAGCACCATTGCCTATCCCTTTTCCTCCCCTTCTCCCTCTCTATTCTCCTTCCTCTATTAAAAACTTCCTTTCTTCTACACACACATAAAAATGAAATTTTTATGTATGAATATCTATAAATATTTATATATGAGTGTAATATGATTTTGTTAAATTTATTCCATTTATCTTCCTCTTTCCCTTCCTTCCTCCCTCTCATTCTCCTACATCTACTCCACTGATCTTTCCTTTATCTTTATAATATCCAATCCTGGTCCCCATTGCTTCTTTCCTTTGTTTTGGTCTAGCTTCCAAATATGAGACAAAACATTCAACCTTTAATTTTCCGAGTCTGGCTTATTTAACTTAGCATGATTTTCTCCATTTGTATCCATTTATTGACAAATGACATTATTTCATTCTTTATGGCTGAGTAAAACTCCATTGTGTATATATAACACATTTTCTTTATCAGTTCATCTGTTGATGGACAACTGGGTTGATTTCACAATTTGGCTATTGTGAATTGCGCTGCTATAAACATTGTAGTATCTGTATCTTTACAGTATGCTTATTTTAGATCTTTCCAATAAACACTGAGGTGTGGGATAGCTGGATCATATGATGGTTCTAATCTTAGATTTTTGAGAAATTTCCACACTGCTTCCCAGAATGGTTATACTAATTAACAGTCCCACCAAAAATGTCAAAGTGTATGTTTCCCCCCACATCCTCTCCAGCATTTATTACCATCATGTTCTTGATAATTGTCATTCTAATGGAATCTTAGTTTTGATTTGCATTTCTCTAAGTATTAGAGATGCAGGACATTTTTTCATATATTTCTTGAAGAAGATTTGTATTTCTTCTTTTGAGAAGCTTCTGTTTAGATCTTTTGCCTATTTGTTTAAAGTTCTAGATAAAAATGTGGCCATAGTAAATTCTGTTGTTGTTGCTATTATTATTATTGTTATTTCTGTTCTGTCCACGTCCAAAGAGAAGAGCTATTGTCCTGAACTCAGCTGGGAATGACTGTTCTTGAGCTATTTTTTTTTTTTTGGCATTGAGTTTTTGAGTTCTTTATCCTGGATATTAGTTCCCTATTACAGTAGTAGCTGGCAAATTATCTCCTATCCCATAATAGGCTCTCTCTTCACTCTCTTAATCATTTCCTTTGCTGTGCAGAAACTTCTCAATCTGATGGCATCTCATTTATTGGTTATTGGTTTTATTTCTTGAGCTTTAGGGGTCTTGTTTGGGAAGTCAATGCCTGCACTTTTATGATGGAGGGTTGACCTATGTTTCTTTCTTGCAATTTCAAGATTTCTGGTCTAAGTCTTTGATCCATTTTGATTTGAGCTTTGTGCAGGGTGAAAAATAGGGATTTAAATTCATTATTCTACATATGGATAGCCAGTTCTTCTAGCACCAGTTATGAAAGAGGCTGTCTTTTCTCCAACATATATTTTTGATACTTTTGTCAAGTATCAGATGGCTGTAAAAATTTGAGTTTGTCTCTGTCTTCTATTGTATTCTATTCCATTAGTCTTAATATCTGTTTTGATGCTAATACCATACTGTTTTTGCTACTATATCTATGTAGTACAATTTGAGGCCAGGTATTGTGATGCTTTCTGCATCGCTTTTCTTGTTCAGAATTGCTTTGGGATTCTGGGTTTATTATTCTTCCAAATGAATTTTAGAAATTATTATTAATATTATTTTAGTGCTGTGAAGAATATCATTGGTATTTTATGGGGATTGCATTGAATGTGAGTATTACTTTTGGTAGTATGGCCATTTGGACTGTATTAATTCTGCCTATCCTAGAACATAGGAGGTATTTCAATCTTCTGAGTTCTTCTTCAATTTCTTTATTAAGTCTTCTTTAGTGTTCTATAGGTTTCATTGATCTTTCACCTTCTTGGTTAGATTAATTCCCAGTATTTTTTTAGGGCATTATGAATGGGTTTATTTTCCTGATTTCTTTCTCAGCTGAATCACAGTGGGAATATAGGAAAAACTATTGATTTATGAGTGTTGATCTTGTATCTTGCTACTTTGCTAAATTTACTTATCAGTTCTAGAAATATTTCTGGTAGAATTTTTGGGGTCTTTTAGATATAGGGTCATGACATCAACATAGTTTGATTTCTTCTTTTTCAATTTATATTTCTTTAATTTAATTTCCTTCTCTTGCCTGATTGTCCATGATAGATTTTTGAGAATTATATTGAATATATGTGGTGAGAGTGGACATTCTTGTCTTGTTCCTGATTGTAGAGGACAATTTTCAGCTTTTTCTATTCGGTATGATGTTGACTATGGGTTTGCTGTATCTAGCCTTTGTAAGTTCCTTTTATCCCTAGTTTCTTCAGTGTTTTTAACATGAATGGGTGCTATTTTTTTGATCAAAGGCCTTTTATGCATCTATTGAGATGATTATATGATTCTCAATTCTATTTAGATGCTGAATTACATTTATGGATTTGTGTATGTTGAAACAGCCTTGCATTCCTAGGATGTAGCCCACTTGATCCTGGTATATTATCTTCTTAATATGTTTTTGAATGTGGTTTGGTAATATTTTATTAAGGATAAAGGGATATTGGTCTGTAGTTTGCTGTCCTAGATGAGTCTTTGTCTAGTTTTGGCATCTGGATTATACTGGTTTCATAGAATTCTTTTGGGAGTGTTCTTTACCTTTCAATTTCATGGAACAATTTGAGGAAGACTGAATTATTTCCTCTTTAGTCTGGTAGAACTACACCGTAAAGCCTTCTGGTCCTGGGCTTTTCTTTGTTGGTAGGCTTTAAACTGTGTTTTAATTTCATTACTTGATATTAGTTTGTTTAGATTTTACATCTTCCCAATTCAGTTTGGGCAAGTCATATGTGTTTAGAAATTTGTCAGTGGCTTCTAGATTTTGCAGTTTATTGGAGTATAAAGTTTCAAAATAGTTTCTAATGATTCTTTGAATTCAGAGTGTCATGGTAACCTTACTTTTTTTTGTCTTGTATCTTGTTGATTTTTATTTTCATTTTCTTTTTCTAAAGCTTTGAGGTAGAGCATAAACTTTTTTAAAAAAATTTTTTGGTTACTGGGTATTGAACTCAGGGGCACTCAACAGTTGCTTAGCTCTTCACTGTTGCTGAGGCTGGCTCTGTATTTGTGATCCTCCTGCTGCAGCCTTCCCAGGCTTCGGGATTACAGGGGTGTGCCACGTTGCCTGGTGATTTCTTGTTTTTTTTTTTGATGTATGTGTAGATATCAACATGGGGGGACCTGAAGTTTCCCTCTGTTTGTTCCTCCTTGGAACCTGTTATTTTGGGGGGATTTTGTCTCCCTACTTCTATGTGTTGAAGTTACACTTAGGCTCAGGTGGGGTTAGATCTTGTGTGGGGTGAGATTCATTATTCTTTGGCTAGGGTGTAAGAATTTTTTGGCAGCATGGTGTCTACTCTTATAGGCTTGAAGTATCTCAGTCACTTTCTAGTCCTTCTTGGAGGAGGAAGCTAGGAGTAGAACCAATGACAAAAATTGACATATAAAGATAAATATCTAGCATCTACTTTGACATCTGTAACATTAATGGCCATCTATATAGGAATGGTGGCGGTCAACAATTAACATTGGTACCAGCAAAACAAATTTGTGAACTAGATTCAGCCTTCAATATCAAGTGTCTATTATGTCATCCACTGTATTAATAATCACCTCAACATGAGCAGGGTATGAATTGCATATGCTGATATAATTCTATTGTTCAGTGCAACAACAGTTTTTGAAGTAAAGAGAAAATAGGGTGGGAAGGAGGGAGAAATTTTGAAATTTCTTAAAAACAGTGATCAGAGGAAAGGCAGGAGGTAGGGAGCAGATATTGACTGTAAAGAAGAAGTAATAAAAGATTAAATAAGAATGATAAGATAAAGAAAGAGAGGAAATAGGAACAAAAAAATTGACTGGTAGTAGGAAAAGAGTGAAAAGAGGGAAGAAAAAGAGGCCAGACCCAAAGTATGATCAAATCAACAACTGTAAGATCTAATTAATTTAAACCTGCATATACTTAAACCCTATCCAAGATAAATCAAGGCTGAATAATAAACAAGTGTAGAAGGAAGCAATTAATGTAAAGATAAAATTATAAAAATATACACATATATTTTAACTTATTCACACAGTGAGTACACACATACACTCCCACACACATACCCATGTACATGTACACAAAATCATGTATAATAGAAAAAACCAAAAGGTAATGCAATATGATGTTTGAAAAAATTTTTTAAAATTGTTAAAGTTAAAAAAAAATAAGAATACAAAAAATAGAATAAAAGTGGGATTATGGGTATAAGGAAAAAGAACTAAGAAAAAAAGTAAGAAAGAAAATGCAAATTAAAAAAAGAGGAAAAATCTTGCTCAGAAATAAGGAGCTTATTTGTGCTAAGGTGGTGAAAGCATTTGGTGGGAATGGAATTTCCGTTTTCATAAGTTTTGGTTTTGTAGCCTTTGGTTACTGCTTGCCTTTGTGGGTAGAAGGCACTTCAGTGATTCATTACCCACCTCACTGAATTTTCCTCTTGCTTTGTGGGTCCTGATGCTGTGGGGATCCTCCTCTGATGAACAAATTTTCTACTGGCATTTCTGCCTGGAGATATAAAATACTTACATCTGAAAAGTTCTTTATTTTATCTTTTTTTTTTTTTTTTT
>NW_026000242.1:877468-902915 GCF_001458135.2 Marmota marmota marmota | reverse complement strand
TTTTTTTTTTTTTTTTTTTTTGGTGGTGGTGGTGCTGGGGATGGAACTTAGGGCCTTGTGAATGTGAGGCAGGCACTCGACTGACTGAGCTATATCCCCAGACCTTGCCTCTGTTTTCAAGAGTTATTTCGTCTGAGTTCTAGATTGACATTTTCTTTTTCAGTATTTAATGATGTTATTTAAGTACCTTCTAGCTTACATTGATTCTGTAAGGAAATCTGCTTACAGAATCGGGAAATCTGCTGTTAATTTGCCTTTGTTTCTCAGTATATATGATTTATCATTTTTTCTGGATTGCTTTTAGACTATTTATAGCAATATGATTTTAAGCACTTTGATTATAATATGGCTCAATATACTTTTATTTATATCTCTTCTATTTGTTGAGCTTCTTAGACTTTTGTGATAATCATTTGCATCAAATTTGGAAAATTTTTGTCTTTATTTTTCAGATATTTCCCACTCTCACTCTATTTTAGTCTAAGTAAATGTATATTTACTTGAAGTTGTACCACCCTTTGTGAATTCTCTTTAAATTTTTCTTTCAATTTTCCCCCTTTTCATGTAGTTTTTTTCATTGCTATGTGCTCAAGATTATTAGTTTTTCCTTTTGCAATGACCAATCAGTTGTTACTTCCACACTATGGATTTTTTTTTTTAAATTTCACACATTATACTTTCTTCTCTACTTAACAAATAGTATGCAGATATAATAGCAGTCTTAATGTCTAATTCTTTCATCTTTGTCATTTTTGTATAAATTTCAGTTGCTTTTTTTTCCTTGTGGATTATATTTTCCTATTTCTTTGTATGCCTAGTAACTTTAAAATATATTTTCTGATGTTTGGATTGAAACATAATATTTTCCCATATTTAGGAAGTTCAGTGTGATATGCTGGTATTGTTTTTTGAGACAGGGTCTTGCTAAGTTGCTGAGGTTGAACTTGAACTTTTGATCCTCCTACCTCAGGTTCATGAGTATATTGCACTGCAGGTAGGGTCTGCTGGATCTGGTTCAATGTGATATTTTGATCAACTCAGAATAATTAGCATGTTCACTACATTAAACTTTTAATTTCTTTGTGGTAAGTACATTTGAATTCCTCTTTTCTAACTATTTTGAATTCTATTACATTTACCCTATTATGTCACAGAATTCCTTCTATCAAGCAATAACATTATACCTGTTGTCTGATTTTTCTTTCCCATATTTTCCCTAGTTTCTGATAATAACTATTCTACTTTCAACTTCTGTGAAATCAACTTTTTTAGATTCCACTTACGAATATGATTATGCAGAGTTTGTCTTCCTGTGCCTGATTTATTTCACATACATAATGTATTTCAGGATTATCTATGTTGCAAATGACAAGATTAAATGTGTTTTTTTTTGTACCAGGGATTGAAGCCAGGGGTGCTTAACTACTGAGCCACATACCCAGCCCTTTTTGTGTTGTATTTAGAGACAGGGTCTCACTGAATTGCTTAGTGCCTTGCTTTTTGCTGAGGTTAGCTTTGAACTTGCCATCCTCCTGTTTCAGCCTCCTGAGCCACTGGGATTACAGGCATGAGCCATTGGGATTACAGGTGTGAGCCACTGGGATTACAGGTGTGCACCACTGCGCACAGCAATTAAATGCTTTTTAAATGGATAAATAGTATTCCTTTGTGTATATATGTCACATTTTCTTCCTTCATCTATTGATGGACATTTAGGTTGATTCCATATTCTGGCTATTTTGAATAATGCTATAATAAACATAGGAGTGAAAGTGTCCTTTTGACATGTTGATTTCACGTTCTTTGTTATATGCTTAGCAGGATTGCTGGGTCACTTGTTAGTTATATTTTTAGTTTTTTAGGAATCGACATACTGCTCTCCATAATGGCTGTCCTAATTTATATTCTCAGCAAAAATGTATAAGTTCCTCTTTCTCCATATTCTTGCTATTATTTGTCATTTTTTGTCTTTTGACAATAGTCATTTCTCACTGGGGTGAGGTGGTATCTCATAATGGTTTTGATTTACATTTTCCTTTCAATTCATGATAATGAACATTTATTCATATATCTGTTGGCTATTTATGTGTCTTCATTTTAGAAATGCTTAGTCAGAGCTTTTGCACATCTTTGAATTTGGGTTATTATTATTATTTGCCTTTGGGTTGAGTTCCTAATATATTTTTCTATTGAAAAATCTCAGCCAAACATCCGAGAAACAATTTGAGTTCCTTCTAATATTCTGGATATTAACTTCTTGTCAGATGTATAGTTTACAAATATGTTCACCCATTCTGTCAGCTAGTTGTCTCTTTGTTGACTGTTTTGTTTGCTAGACAGAAACTTTTTACTCTAATGTAATACCCTTTGCCAATTTTTGTGTTCTGTTGCCTATCATTTGGAAGCCTGGTAATTTTTAAAAAACAGTACTGGGATCAAACTCAGGTCCTGCACATTTTAGAAAAGCTTTTTACCACTGAGCTACATCCCTAGGCCAGGATCTTACTAAGTTGCCCAGGCGGCCTTGAACTTTCAATCTTCCTGCCTCAGCCTCCTACGGGTATGTGCCAGCACACCAGGTGGATGCCTGGTAATTTTTGACTGAATATCAGACATTATAAAGGATATTTTTGTACTACTAAAAGCGTTCTTCAACTTTGTTTTGGGGTTCAGTTAAATTGATTAGAAATAGTCTGTTTTTTTTAGGATTTTTGATTTCAATCTTAAATGAAATCAGTTTTAGAAGATAATTATATCATAAAATATAACTACACGAAAAGAAAAGGTTGGGTGGGGCAATAGAGAAATCCTTGTAGTGTAGCTTCCAAAATGGAAGCTGACGTATAAGCCAGGACGCAAGGGCAATATTTTATAATACCCATAAATAGTACTGGAGAGGTGTATTGTAAGGCCTAGAATCTATGTGCTGCCTTGATGTCTTTAAGTCTCACAGGGTCAAACCTTGAGTTTCCTAACTTTCAACGGATGTGTACCACCATCCAATAGTGAGGCTTCCTACCTCACTATCAGCCAGACTAGCCATATCCCAGCCAGGACTCAACTTGCCAGGCTTCAGTTTGCTGCCAGCCGAGGAGTCGTTCATTCTGCTTCTGAGTGCAGCATGGCATCTGTGTTCTTCTCTCTTGGATGTGAGTATATGTGACTGCTGTCAATATTATCTACCCAGTGCTGAATGTTGTGTGTTTGCCATCTTTGGAGTTTTAGGGCAGAATTCCCTCCCCCATCAATGGGCTGAAAAGAAGGCAAAAAATGCTCAGAGGTGTGACTTTGGCTATGTGTGTATGTATGTGAGTACATGAGGGTATACCAAGAAGGGCTCCAAGATAGGGAGAGTTTAGAGGAAATTCTGATGAGAAAATACAGAAGAAATATTTAATAAGAAATATTGAATGAGAATAGTGGTAAATTAGATAGGATGGTATCACATGACTGCCTTAAATATGAAGTCACATTTAAATGTGGAGGGGTGTTTTGGGGTTCAGAGGAAACCCTTTTCATCTAATGACAAGCCAATAGTGTTATTTTATGACTACATTTGTCCTTAACAGAAACTTCATTAATATTTTCCTGATTCTTTTCTCAACTCTGCAAATAGTCTTGTTTTCCAATTGATGTAAGGTCTATTATAATCTGTGATTGTGTTAGTCATATTTTTGTTGCTGTGACCAAAATGCCTCACAATAACAATTTAGAAGAGGAAAAGTTTATTTTGGACCCAAAGTTTCAGGGTTTAGTCCATGGTAAACCAGCTCTGTTACTCTGGGCCAGAGGTGAGGCAGGGCATCATGGCCATGCTTGGTTTATGGCTGCTAGGAAGCAGAGGGATCAAGGGGAAGGGGACATTAGGAAGATGAATCCTTCTAGGGCATTTCTTCAGTGACCTACCTTATCTAGCCACACCTAATCTACCTACAGTTATCACCCAGCTAGTCCATTCAAACTAGGAAGGATGGATTAGGTTACAGTTTTCATCTAATCATTTCACCTCTGAATATTCCTGCATTAACACAGGGGTTTGGGGAGACACCTCATTTTCAAATCATAACATTTCATCCATGGACTCCAAAATCTCAGTTTGTCTCATAATGATAAATTCATTATTCCATTTCCAAGAGTCCCCTTAATGTTTTAACAGTTTCAGAATTTTCTCTTCTGAGACTTAAGGCAAACTCTTGAATGTGAATTCCTGTAAAAATCAAAAGCAAATTTTTTATACTTTATATCTATACCTATATATACAATATTAAGATAGTCAACATATTGTCATGAACAGTGGGAACATGAGGTTCAGGGGATAATTCTAGAAACTGGATTCATTGTGCTAATGTACATGTTTTCATTTAAAAAGCAATGTGCCTGTAACCTTGACTGGATTAAGTCAGTAGGATATGTTACATTTCTCAGCAAACAAGCCATTATCTGGAGAAAGGCAGGCTTGAAATACTCCTCCCTGTAATAACAAGAACACAAATTACCTTGAAGGGGTGCTTTTTGACCTTCACACAGACCAGATTCCACACTGTGGGAGATAGGCAAAATCCCTTAACCATAAAATCTGTAAGAAAAAGTTTGGCCAAAATGACCCAGAGTTGTCTTGGATCTTTAGCATGTCATTAGCAAAATATCTCTTCCTTGGGATCCTATCTCCCCAAAAACAGGAAGGGAGGAGGGGCAGAAAATCCCTCTCTTCTCTAAGAGACCAATTCTTTGTGAGTATCTCCTTTCCCCCTTTTCCTATTTCTTCTAATAAACTTATGCCTGCTATTCTGAGTGACATATATGGAATCTTTAGGTGTGATCATAAGAACTGTTCACTAAGGACCTCCATAGCTGCCTTGACCATGGAGATAGTGGGCTCTTGATCTGTAATAGTACAATGGCACAGAGTAAAAATTTTCATTCAAAAATGGAGGAATAGAAATATAGAAGGAATGGAACCAGAACAAGACTGAAATGCACTGGGGAAATTTTTCCTGTTGCTCCACATCCAATATCTGAGATGTGATCTGGGAATCCCTGCTCCTTTGGTTTTGAAGGTTGCAGCTCATGTGGCCTCACTAAGACCTGCTCTCTCCACAGCTGGCTGCTTTCTTTGGCAGATAATCCATGTTATTGGCATCTCTTAACTTCTGGAGTTGCCATTCGAGCTTTGGCTTCACCCTTCCAGCCTCACACATTGCTCTCGCGGGGCCAGTCTACAGGAATTCTTACCCTGCTACTTGTTGTCTGGCCTTCTAGGCCTTCCTTTGAAATTGCAGGGGAAGCCTCAGTGACCTCTGGCTCTAGCATTCTTCATTTCTGCATAACTAGTACCTCACGGATGACGCCAAGCTCTGCTGTCAGCTCAAGCCATAGTCAGAACACCCTGGACAAAACCTTCAATGGCCTCTGAGTGTTTGATAGAGTATGCTGAAAGAAACCCTGGAAAATATGCTCTGGGAATGCTGTTTTAGTCAGCTTTTCACTGTTGAGGCCAAAATATCTGACAAGAACATCTTAGAGGAGGAAAATTTTATTTTGGATCATGGTTTCAGAGGATAATTACACGGTCAGCCAACTCCATAGCCCTGGATCCACTTCTCCATAGGTGAGACAAAACATTATGGCAGAGGACATGATGGAGGAAAGCAGCTCAGGATGTGACAATCAGGAAGCCGAGAGAGAGAGAGAGAGAGAGAGAGAGAGAGAGAGAGAGAGAACGCTGCTTATCAGGGGCAAAATAGAAACCCCAAAGTTATGCTGCTAGTGACCTGCTTCCTCTAAGTTTTACCATACATTAGTTTAAAACTCTCATAATCTAATTTAATCTCTGAACATTCTTGCATTGTCTCACACATGAGATTTTTGGACATACCTCATATCTAAACCATAACATTCCACACGTGGTCTAAAAATCTCATGCCCATACCACAATGCAAAAAAAAACTTAGTCCATTTTAAAGAGTTCCTGTAGTCCCAACAATTCCAGAATTACCCAAAAGTTCAAGTTCAAAATCTCATCTGAGACTCAGGGCAAACTCATGGGTATTTTCCCCTATAAAGTTCAAAAGCAACTTATATATCCATTTTATAAAGGCACAAAGTAAGCATTTTCATTCCAAAAGGAATAAAAAGTTGTATATAAAGAAGAGCTGGAACTAAAGCAAAATTGTGATTCAGCTGGATGAGTCGCTCCATATCTAGCATCTGGGTCACATGGCATGGGAATGTTCTCTCCAAAGGACTTGTGTAGCTGTCCATATCTCCTTGATGGTTGCAGCCCACATGACCTCTTTCCTGGCATGTCTCTGCTTGATTCATACAGTTTACCTTAGTAGACTGTCAAGAGCAATGACTGAGTTATGGTCCTTGAAATGTCCTGCAAAAGTGATGCCTCTACTGGGAACTCTCAGTGAAAAGCTGCCAATGGAGACCCAATTGCTTTGGTTATGCCCTGTTCAAAAGAAGGTTCTGTGTTAGCCATGGGTCTATCAGTTTTTGACCTAGAAGTTCAGACAACAGCTGCCTGGGGGTAGAAAATTATAGATGCAAGTTGACAATTATAATTGGGCTGTTCATACCTATGACCTTGGCTCTGCTTGTTTTGAAGAAACTTTCCCACAATAACCCTTTTGAAGTTAAAACTGATATAATAGCTGGGCATAGTGATGCACACCTCTAACCCCAGTAGCTTGGGGACTGACAGGAGGAACTTGGATTCAAAGCCAGCCTCAGCAATGGAGAGGCACTAAGCAACTCAGTGAGACCCTGTTTCTAAATAAAATACAAAATAGGGCTGGGGATGTGGCTCAGTGGTTGAGTGCCTCAGAGTTCAATCCCTGGTACCCGATCCCCTAAGAAAAATCTTATATAATAAACATGCTGAGCTGGTTCTGGGTCACTATCTCCCTACCAGAGTTTAGTGATCCACCAAGCCCTAGATTTCTCTATTTGTGTGTCTGTTTGTCTTTTCTTCATTCCCTCATCACCCCCTCTGGTTGTCCTGAATTAACAGCTGTGCAGGTTGCAACAGCAGACATTCCTAGCATCTCTTAATATTGGAGTTCTCCACTGTAGCTTTGACTTTCTTCTCATATCTTCACACATTAACCTTTTAGCGGATACCTGCAGGGATTCTCACCCTGTTTCGCTTCACCTGGCCTCCAAGGCCTTCCTTTAAATTCTGGTGAAAGTCTCCCTGACCCCCTAAATTCAGCATCTTGCATTCATGCAGAAGTAGCCAATCCTCCTGGTATCATAGCTGCAGCATTCTCTGGGTGTCTGCTTGGCTCCACAGTGAAACAAATTTCTAGGACCCCTTTCTCAAGAAGGGTGTCCCCATGGTCTTTTAAATGAATTTTTACTTTTATACCTTTGAGCCTGAGATGAATGTGGTCTTGCCAATTCCTGTAGTAAGTATAATCTCTTTAACAACCACATCTTCTTTAGCTCCATTTTTGCTTCTACTTTTCTGGCCAAATTGCCTGTTTTTTTTTTTTTTTTTTTTAATCTTTCTGCTCTGCTTTCTGATCCTCATTATCACAGTAAACTTGGATAAAAGATGCCAGGAATATTTATGGCATCCCCTGAAATTTCCTTTGTCAGATTAATTAGAACATCACATTTAAATTCAGCCTCACAAGAAGCTTCAATACATGGGGAAAATGTAGCTACTTCTTTGCCAGAATTTAAAATGAGTAGTCTCTAGTACAATTTCCACGAGAGTCCTCCTTTTCTAAAATATCATGAGCCCAGTGTTTACTCTCCACAGTCTTATTGGCTTTCTGATCTGCTGAGCTCCTACTAGAATTGCCCATTAAGTTCTGCTTACAATATTTTAAAGTTTTTCCACCTTGCACCTTTAATCTCTTTCTCTGTCTCCTTCTCTCTCTCTGGTACAAGAGATTTAACCCAGGGATGCTTCACCACTGAGCTATGCCACTAGATCCTTTTATTTTTTTTATTTTAAGACAGGTCTCACTAAGTTGCTAAGGGCCTAAGTTACTGAGGCATGCCTCAAACTTGTGATATTTCTTTCTTTTTTTAAAAATTATTTTTACTTTTTAAATACATGACAGTGGAATGCATCACAATTCTTATTACACATATAGAACACAATTTTTCATATCTCTGTCAAACTTCTGATATTTCTGTTTCAGCTTCCTGAGTTGCTGGGATTACAAGCAGATGCCCCCACACTCAGTCAGATTGTATCTTTTAACTCTTCAAAATTCTTCACCTGCAAACAAGCTCCAAAGGCTTCTGAACCATATGGTCAGGGTAGTCAAAGCAATGACCCCATTTTTCAGTACCAATTTTTTACAAATAAACTTTTGGGGGATTCTTTAAAATCTGATTTTAGAATTCTGATTCTAAAATCAGAATTACCCCTGTGTGAGCAAGGCACACCCATGATTTCTTGAAGGAATTTTCACTTCTAGGCTCTTAAGCCTCCAGCGACTAAGGTCTTGCAAATTCCTGAGATGCCCCAAAACATTTTTTAATTATCTGAGAAAAATACTTAGTATCTCCTAAGTGTCTGTAATATCTTTAACATATATGACTTTCAAGGCCCCAATTAACTGCAATTTTATGGCCAAACTATAAATTTTAAAATTCTCTACTCTCTGCTTCCAATTCTCATAATAAGCCTGATTAAAACCTGCCACCAAAATTTATGCCACTGCCTGAATGCTGGGCTGCCTTGAGATTAATTAATCCATTACCTTTATTTTTTATTTTTTTTGACTTGTTGATGATGCTTGATTTATTCATTAAGAAAAGTTCTTATGTACAAAATGAGCTGATGTTTGTTTACAGGAGTTAAAAGCACTCTTTAAAAAATTAAATAAAAGTCAGGACATGGATTACATGGAGCTGTTTTTCTCATAAACACTTAAGTGAATGAACACGCCACAAGGAAGCTATCACACACACATCGGGATGCTCAGTACTGCAGCTTCGCCCAGCAGATGCTTACCCTGGGCGGTGTCTGCACCTGGGCACAGAAGTGGGTTCCTATTTACACCCAGGGGTACAGGAGGTGTAGAAGACTCACATCCACGTTAGAATACCAATATCACTGGCTAACTGCCTCACAGCTGAACCAGAGTCGCAGAACTTGGGATGACTGGAGGGCATCAGTGGCCAGCATGGCTTGTCCTCGCAGTGGCCTTGGGTACCTTGGTGCCACAGGGTAGAAGGTGAGGAAACCAAGGCAGCAGCATCACTTGGCCTTGACCCAGGGACCAGAGGCCACGGCCTACAACCAGCGCCCTTCTGCCTCAGGAGGTGGGCTGCAGGAGATCATTGGCAGCACTGGCTCGGCCACTGGTCAGACCCCTGACTGGGCTGCAGCTCCTGGACAGCAGGTATGGAGGTATGCAAGGCATGTCCCCAGCACTGAGCTCTGGCCAAGGTGTCTGGGGACCAAACCACCTAATTGTTGTGCTTATTTATTCGTGTGCACAAATCAAGAAAAGGACGGTTAAACGCACATGTGGTGTGATCTTTTAGACCCATGATCAAAAGAGGACAGCAACTCTCCCAAGACAAGAGGTTTACTTAGATGTTAGAATCACCTAGTGACTACAGGAGACTGGACACCAGAGGACGGGGCTGCAGAGTGTGCCACTGTCTCAGTGGGGGTCTCACGGGGCCAGAACTGGCCGGTCAGTTCACTTGCTGGCCACTGTGCTTTGAAACATTTTACTAATCCAAGGCTGTGATTGCAGTGTTCAGAGGAACTGCTCTGGCTGCTAAGGACCAGTGAGTTCTTTATTAAAAGCAATATTCTGGGAGCTTCCGACAGACATATGCATTTTAGGGCTTCCTAGAGGGTGGCTACAGCCTCCCCAGGCTTGAACATCTGAACCAGCAACTGGCTAGAGTCCTGGCCAAGGTGACCCTTGCTGTGACGGTAAGAATCAAAATGTGTGCTCATCTGCGGCTCCCATGTGGACCACAGAACGCTGCAGTTAGGAACAGCCTTCAAAATCAAGATGACATTTTCCAAAAATATTTTTTACAGCACTTTAAATATTTACAAAAAGCTACAAAAATCATATTTACCAGGACACATCTGTTAAACAAACCTCATGTTATTGTACACATGTACAGGGATATGTACAGGTCTCTGGCTGCCACTCTCCTGCGCACACGGCTCTCCACAAGGGGACAGGGCCAGGTTGCGCGTCATTGCTTGAGGACTCTGCCCTTCACCACTGAGCCACTGTCCTCCAGGGAGCTGTCGCTGCATTCACTGGTATCACTGCCCAGCATCTCCTGGTCCTGGTCATCCCTGTTCACCACCCTGTGACCATACCTCAGGTCCAGGATGCCTTCCTCTGAGCCCAAGTTCCTCTTGTCCTGCAAACGGAGCCCTGCCCGGGCTTTCCTCCTTGGCCAGTGCCCACTGTCCTTCTTCACGAGCAGTGTGGGCTTCCAAACATGGGGGCTATGACTGGCCTGGGTCTCCCTGAAGGCTGAGAAGGACGGGTCCTGCAGAGGCAGGCCTAGGTGGGGACTGAAGAGGCCGGCCTGCTGGCCTCCCCAGGGGACGCTCTTCCCAAAGTGGAACAGCTGGGTGGACAGCAGGGGAGAGAAGCCTGGAAAGGACATGTTCTTCCTGGGGTCCAACGTGAGGCTGTGTGGGACCCTGGCCTGCCCCTGGGTCTCCTCTTTCTCACCCCTGAGGCCCCCGATCCATGCTGAACTCCAACCTTCTAAATTCAGTGACCATGGGCTGGGCAGCTGGCTGTGGTGGACAAGGTCACTCCAGGGGATGGCCAGCTCAGCCTGGGGTCCCGGGTGGGGGACAGCAAGCTCCGGCTCCCGTAGTTGACGTGAAAGTTTCCCCTGGAGCTTCTGGTTTCAGATCCTGCTGTGGCACAGCTGGGCAGCTGACCAAAAGCACTTTCTGTGGCTGCGGGCTCAGCACGGGGCGGGCACTGGTCTTTGTGAACATAGACATTTCTCCTACTCACTGGACACCCTTTGGCAGAGGGGTTCCCACTGGCACTCCTGGGTAGTGTGGGCTCATACCTGCCTGCAGCTGCAGGGTGGTGGGAAGTGTGCTCTGTGTGGGCTGTGCCCTTCCCGCCCGAGATGAAGAGGCTGGGGGCGCACGGTCCCCCAGCTTTCTCTGTGCCTCTTAGTCCTTCAGCCAGTGGAGGGCTATCCCTGGCCCTCTGGCTCCATGTGCACACACTGGGCTGCAGAGCGGGGACCAGCTCCTTCCTGCAGGGCTCCTCTGGCAGGGCTGGGCCCCCTCCTTGAACTGCTGAACTGCTCACGGACTCCTTAGCCGTAAATTTTTGCCCAAAACTTTCTAATCTCCAGTTCGATGCTGTCGTCACTGTCCACTGAACTGTCCTCAGACAGGGAGCTGGGAGCAGAGCACGCATGGTCACGGGCTCCTGTTTCCTTGAAGAATGGAGTCCCTTCGGGCATCTCCTCCTGGACTGGAGAGCTGGGGCTACGTCCTTGCCCCCCAGCTTCCTCCCCTCTGCTGTACCACTGAAGGCACCCGGCAGTCATCTCCCCAGGCATGCCCTGCTGTCCCTTCTGGATGTGGACAGGCAGATCCTCAGCACCCAAAGGCCTCTGTCCTCCCAGTGTGTGCACAAACTGTGTCTTGGGGGTGCTGAACCTGATCTTCTTCCTGCAGGCTGCCGGGGGATCCCTGCACCTCTTCTTGAGCTTCTGCTTGGATCTCAGCAGGTTCTTGATGGCCATGTTGAGGTCCTCGTCACTGTCCAGTGAGCTGCTCTTGTCCTCAGAGCTGGAGCTCTCTCTCTCACCAACGCTCCTCCCTTCTTCTGCCTTCCCCTGTACCCCAAGGCCTTGCGACATGCAAATGTCACTGAGCATGAAAGGCCTGGAGGGGATAGGCTGGCTTCTGGCCTGGCACTCTCTGCCTGGGGCCTCATCCGCGTTTCCCTGGCTGGATGGATCCTGCCTGCTGTGGCCAGTCTGAGCTTGCCCCTGGCTGCAGTCGCCATCCTGGGCACTTTCTTTCATCTCCTTTGGTTTCTTGGGGGTGGACAACATCACAGCACCTGCTCCACCTCTGCATTTCCTTCAGCAGCTTAGTGGCAGGCCTGGGGTTTTAGAGAAAGGGGCCTTGGGGACACTGGTCTGACTGCTGGGGCTCGGTGGGGAGAGTGGGCCTGGGGTGGGTTGTGGGCAGCTTTCGGCTCTGGCCAGCAGACTTCCTAACTGTGCCTTCAGAGCCAAAAATGTCCGGATCTCCTGCTCTGTGCTGTCATCATTGTCCACGGAGCTGCTGTCCCCATCAGAGCCAGAAGGCATGTTGGGGGAGCAGAAAAGTGGGCCCACAGATGCAGCCCACTGCCGCACCCTCCACAGGCACCCGGCAGGATGGTCTTGGAGATATCCAGGATCGCTTCAGCGCGCGGCCAGAGGCCCGTTCCCAAAGCCCACTGCTGGTGGTGGTGGCTGCTGGAGGTACGGTAGCCCTGGCATCCCTTGGTGGCTTGGAGTCCATTACCTTTAAATTCAGTCTTACATAAAATCTCAGTATATAAGCAAAAGGTAGACAAGTTTGTTTTTTTTTTTTTTTTAAGCCAGAATATAGCATGAGCAACCTCTAGTCGAATTCTTAATATAATCCTCACTCTGGTTTGAAACCTCATGAGCTCAGACTTTATTGTATGCATTCTGATCTTCTGAGCTCCCACCAGAATCAAACATTAAACTCTGCTTACAAATTCTAAGCATTCTCTAGTCTAAATAGCCAAACCTTTTTAATATCCTTCTGCCAATAATCTCCAACGGCTCATAAAACACATGGTCAGGAGTTAGGGCAATGACTCCACCTCTGAGTACCAATTAGATCTGTTGTTAGTCATCTTTTAGTCACTGTGACCAAAATACCTGACAAAAGCAACTTTGAGGAGGAAATATTTATTTTGAACTCAGGGTTTTGGAGTTTCCTTCCATGGTCAGGTGGCTCCATTGCTCTAGGCCAGAGGTGATGTAGAACATCATAGCAGAAGGGCATGGAAGAGGATAACTGCTCAGTTCATGACTGCTGGGAAGTAGAGATAGAAAGGGAAACAATGCAGGAAAGATAAACCCTTCCAGGGCTTGCCCCTAGTGACCCACATTCTCCAACCATGCCCCACATGCCCATAGTTACCACTCAGTCAGTTCATTCAAACCACACGTACTGATTAGGTTACAGTTCTCATAATCTAATAATTTCATATTTGGATATTCCTGCATTAACACAGGAGCTTTTGGGGGACACATCATCCAAACAATAACAATTTTCTTCTATTTTATGTTTATAGATAATTTTTCCCCACCATCTAATAAATGCTTAATAAATGATTGCTGGCTTGAAGGCTAGAAGCCATAGGAGAAATAATACTAACTCTAGAAAGAATGACAGGTTCTGTTTTGGATAACTAATTGCCTATATTTGGAAAACTACCTCATTGGGCCTCCGTTTTATCATTTTTAAATCAAAATGTTTGAAAAGAATGCTCTCTAAGGTGCTTCCTTAACAAACCACTGATTTTATATCTGCATCTCTGAAAGATGTTCCCCACAAATACCTTTACTTGAATTTTTAAAAAAAGTACTTTAGTATTTAAGAGCATGTGGTTTAAAGTCAGATTATGGTTTCATTCCACTTATCCTTGACTAGTGAGTTAATCCTCAGTTATCTCATGAAATGAAATTGAGTAATATTAACACCATAGTTTTATCTTAACTGTGAAATAAAATGTATTAAGCCTTGAGCATAGAGCTTGTGTGTGGTTAATGCTTAATAGTTTTGTTATCTATGACTAGGATCAAGCTCATTAATTCTTTGAGAATTAGAATTTGAAGCATAGAAGTATAAAAACAGTGTGTTTTCATAACTATGAACACTTTTTTTCTGGAAACATTTGTCTGGGATGTACTGCTGATGGATTTGTAATTGTAGTTGTAATAGGCCATTATCTATCTATCTATCTATCTATCTATCTATCTATCTATCAATTTCCATTTAGAATTAAAGTTCTTCACCCAGGTTCATAGACCTTTCCTCTATAATAAAGGGGTCTGTGAACTTGTACTTCCATGAAAAAATTAAAATTTATGAATATTGCTGGGTGCAGTGGTGATGCTTGTAATCTCAGCAGCTCAGGAGTCTGAGGTAGAAGGACGGTGAGTTCAAAGCCAGCCTCAGCAACCTAGCAAATTTCAAGCAGCTTAGTGAGACTCTGTCTCAAAATAAAGTTTAAAAAGGGATGGGGATGTGGCTCAGTGGTTAAGTGCCCTGAGATTCAATTCCTGGTTCAAAAAAGAAAAATTATAAACATTAGTATTTTTGTTGAGAATAAGATCCCTCCAGCAGGCCTTATTTGGCTCTATTTCTGATTTGCTGTTGTTTCAATTTTTATGATCAAAATTTATATTCTAACTTTGAAGTTGTTAGAATTTATTTTAAATGCTTTAACTCCCTAGATTCATTTTATCTCATTTGTTACTTCCAGGATATTTCTTATAGACTCAGGCCAGAGAAAGGTAAAAGTAGGAAAGAAGTTAAAAAGAGCACAAATAAAATAGAATCCAAAGGTTTAGAGTAAGAAGAGATAATTATACATAATTCTGTCTTGAAAAATTAGAAATAGTAAACTGATAGATTTTACAACTTAAGATCATGTTTTATCTATGAATATACCGCCAGGCTTACTTTAATTACTTTAAAAATTCCAGGTAATCCTGAAGTTTTGTGTGCTATGTTGATGTAGTTGATTTTATTTATTTATTCATTAATTCATGGAAGGTTCATTTATTCATTCATTCATTGTATATCAGATTACGTTTTTTATGCCAGACTTTTTAGAAACGATTTCTATGGTATCATTTTGCTACAGACTTAACTTCTATGACTCTTTAGTTTAAACACACCACTGTTTTTGAGTAGAATTTTCTTTGTGGCTTTATGAAGATAGATAGATAGACATATAGGCCAACAGATACATAGATATAGATTGAACTTCTCTTTGGAAGGTTCATAGACTTCCAAATTAAACAACTTTTTATGACATTGTAAGAGGAGTTTTAGAACAATTTCTTGAATTATGAACCAGAAAAACTTCTGATTTATGATACATCTACTGTAGGCTAGATTGGCAAGTATTTACTCAAAACAACATTTACTCTATTGAAAAATTTAAACATTTTCCAAAACACATGCTTGTAGATATTGCTGTGACCTGCATGGTAAGTGAACAGTTCTCCAAATGCAGGTGGTGGGTGGATTAAGAAAATAAGAAATTATAAGAAATAAAGACAAAAACTCAATTATAGGTGAAAAGTGGTACTCAGTGGGTGAATTAGCCCTGGTGGAGTGTGCTTCAACAATGAGCAAGGCTGTACTTATTATATTGGTTTTAAACATGAAAAAGGATTCACTGTGAAAAGGCTTCTTGAGGTAAACAGGAGGAAGTTGTGAGTAAAACAGCTTAGTTGGGGCTTTTCAGTTTAGGCCCATCTGTTCTACCTCTGGGCAGCTGGGATTCCAAAAAAAAAAAAAAAAGACTTTTGAACTAGCAAATTCCATGACAAGCATGGAATTCTCCCTATCAACAGGAGTCACCTGCTGATGGATGTTTCTCTCAGTACCTTTACACTGGGAAGATTCCCAGGAAAGACATATCACTGGGAATACATAGTTCAAAACAATTACTCATTCACAGCTCCGGACACAGATATATAAAGATAAATCTGAAAATACAGGTGAAAAAAGGCCAGAAATTCTCATCTTTTTATCAAGAGTGTCAATGTTAAAATATTGGTTAATGTCTCTTTTCTTTCTTTCCTGTGTGCATCACCCTCTGAAAGAACTGGCAGTCAGCTCTAAGTTTCTTCAGGTGGGTCACTGTCTGAAGACAGACATTTCTTTTGTTTGCATGCACAGAAGTGAGTATTGAAAAAGCCAGGTCCCATGTGGGAGCGATCTACTGAGCAAGTATGTAACTTTTGTCTTGGTGGTGGGTATTCTTTGTTTTCCTGAGGGACATTAAGTTCTTTCTTTATCTGAAAATTCTATTATTTGGATGTCTCTCCAGTATTAGGATTAATTTGTTTCCATCTTTTTCATTTATTATCTCTCTTTCCTCCTCTTTCATATCCTAGTTCACTGGGAAATTTCCATAAATTCATAATTCAACATTCTTGTTTTATTTATATTTTTTTGATTATTATATTTTCAGTTTCAAAGAGTGTGTTCCCAGTCTCTGATGATTCCCTTTTTTACATCAAGTTATTTCTTTTTTTACTTTCTTTTCTCTTTCTTTCTTTCTTTCTTTCTTTCTTTCTTTCTTTCTTTCTTTCTTTCTTTCTTTCTTCTTCTTCTTCTTTCTTTCTTTCTTTCTTTCTTTCTTTNTTTTTTTTTTCTTCTTCTTCTTTCTTTCTTTCTTCTTCTTCTTCTTCTTCTTCTTCTTCTTCTTCTTCTTCTTCTTCTTCTTCTTTTTTTGCATAACAGGAATTGAACCCTGGCCTCTCTTATTTCTGAGGAGAAATCTGTCATAATATTTTTTGTTTCTCTATTTTTAATATTGTCTTGGTTTCTTGGGCTTTCAACAATCTGATCATGATAAACTAGTTATGAGTTTTTGTTGTTTTTTTGTGATGCTGGTGTCGGAAATGAGGGATTGGCAAATGTTAGGCAAGTGCTCTACCACTAAATTACGTTATGATTTATTATTTATTTATTTTATTTATTCTAATTGAGCTTCCTGAATTTCTTGGAACTTTGAGTTGACATTTTATTATAATTGAAAAACTGTTGCCCAGTATCTCTTCTAATAGTCCTTTGTCCTGCTCTGTCTCCATTATGTTTGGAAATTCCAGCAGATACATTAGAGCATTTTATATTTTGCACACATTTATAAATTTTATTTTTACTTTCCTTTGTGTTTCAGTTAGAATAGTGTCTACTTTCTCTTAGGGTTTATTAATCCTTTCTTTTTCAGTTAAGTCTATCAAATATTTTTTAGTTTTTTTAATGTTTTTATTAGTGCATTATAGTTATAGATAATAATGAGGTTCATTTTGACATATTCACAAATGCATTAATATCAAATGGCTTTTAAATTTTTAATACTTTTTAGTATTTCATTGGATTCATTTTCATGAATATTTTCATTAGAATAGTCACAATTTGAACTTATCTACAGATTCTTGCATCTGGATTATTTGAGTATGTTCCTATTGACTGATGACTTTTCTCTTGATTTGGGAGGACATCTACCAAATAGTACTCTCTATTGCATATCAAGATTTGAACATTTAGTTGAAATTTAGTGTTTTTTTTTAAACCCTCATCTCTTCTTACTTTCTTTTATAACTTTTTTAAAAAGTATTTAAGACATATGAGAAGGTATACAGAATAAAACAATGGACCCCCATAGCCCTCCACAGGCACAGGGCTGAGGTTGCTAAAGATGATGTATAGAATCTCATTTTGGTAGTGGCTGAATTTACAATCTAAGTTGACCTCTCAGCCTCATAGTGTGTTTAAGTGAGGATACTGATTAGGAAAGGATGGTGTCCTGTAAGTTGGGGAAAGATTGTGTTGGAAAACTCTGATTAATCTGGGGACATGAAGTTTATATTCTGATGAATCTTCTTTGCTAGTGGAAGAGATCTTCACACACTCAACATAAGAGGTCTTTCAACACCCAGTGAAAGTGGCCGCTCATTCCCAATGTATTGCCTTTCCCACCCCCATTTATGGGCATTAATCCTGTATTGTCTGAGGAAACTATAATGGCATCCTTTGAGGCAGTTTCTATGCAAGATAAAGCTAACCCTCTCCCCTCTACTCTCTTTTCCTTCTAGACCTATAACTTGATTCAAGTCCCAGCAGCAGTTTTCTAAAAAGTGAAATATAAGTTTTAGCCTATGAGGAGGCATACTGTACTCCAAAAGAACAACTTGAATTTTCTAATTTATATAGACAGAAATCCAGTTATAGAAATGTATGCTGTAAGTCTGGTGTCAGATGGAAGCAACATAAAGTTGGATCAGACTGAATTCATTGCCAAGATTCAGCATTGAATGTTGTAGCTGGAGTAGTTAGAAAGGACGATAATGTTTGATTGGTTGGCTGAAATATTGATGGACAGGTTATTCACAGAGAGTGAAATGGAAATGACAGACCAGTCTCAGTTCAAGGTTTAATGTAGAGTGAGGGAGTCAAAGGCCTGGAGAGATGGAATGTTAGAGCGAATTTGTCATTTAAGACCTAGTCACTCACACTGAGAGGGCACAGGAAACACATTTCACCAAGACTGTGAAAAGTAAATTTGTGAGAGGAACACTGGTTTAAGAGTGTTACTAAAAGATAACAAAGTTACAAGTGACCAATAAAAATACAACACAGGTTCTCTGATCTCTGATTTTAAAACCTTTTAAAGTTTTCTTATTATACAACATTTTCCTTATGAATTTTGAGCTTTGAAATGAGAAATTTAATGTAGTATTCTAAGAATTTGCAAGAAAGTGGTGATGAGGAAAAAATGTTACCCCCCCAAAAAAAGGAAGAAAGAAAGGAAAGAAAAAGAAAGGAAAACAGAGAAAGTCTTAAGGACAATTTTTTTTTTTATACACAGGTTGTTATAGTCCAGAATCTGTCATTTAGATCATCGAGAAAAGGCCAGCTTTTTTTTCCTCCTCAGGGTCATGAGGTTAAGAGACTTCAGAAGGGAGAGCAGTGCTACATCTTCTCAGAGAAGTATACATAACCCAAAGAACATCAAAATAAAAAGCCCTCAATGCCACATTCCTATTTTAAAATGCCTATAGGAACCATGGCAAATAGCAACTTCATTTGTTTTTAGCCATCCCAAATTTTCATTAAAAATGACATAATGCTTTTGAAGCTCCCAAGTTGTCCAACTTTTACTATTCCAAAGGGCAATCAAGCTTCTGTCAGGGTCATAAAGGACTATATAGGGAGGAAGGAAAATCTAGGACATTAAGGATGTTTTAAACAATTAACTGTGCAATTACAAGTGTCATTATAAGAGGCAAGCAGATACTTTACTTCTGTTATGGATCTGATGTGAGGTGTCCCCCCAGAAACTCCTGGGCTAATTCAGGAGTATAAGAGGTGAGATGATTGGATTGAGAGATGTAATCTAATCAGCCCACCCTAGTTTGCATGGATAAACTGAGTAGTAAATGTTGGAGCATGGATGGAGGAGGTGGGTCATTAGAGGTGTGCCCTAGAAGCATTCATCTTCCCTGTGGCTCCATCTCCTCCATCTCTGTGTTTCCTGGCTGCCAAGAACAGAACAGCTTCCCTTTGCCACAGCCTTCTGCCATGATGTTCTGACTCACCTTGGGCCAAGAGCAATGGAGTCATCCAACTATGGACAAAAATCTCTGAAACTATGAGCTCAAAATAAACTTTTCCTCCACTAAGTTGTTCTTGTCAGGTGTTTTGGTCACAGTGATGAAAAACTGACTAACGTAAGTACATAAAATAAGACAATGCAATGGTGGAAGTTGAGATTTGGAGATGCTACTATGCCAGCTTTGAATACAGAGTAAAAGACTATGAGCCCAGAAAAGTGCCCCTGAAAGCTGGAAAAGTCCAGGAAGCATTCTCCCCTATGCATGGCCTTGCTGACACCCAGGTTTCAGCTGATTTTGAAGCTGACATTGGACTTCTAATTAGAATTATTGTTAGTGTTGTTCTAAGCCACCAAGTTTGTGGAATTTGTTACAACAGCCATAGAAAGCCCATACATACTTGATTTTACTTTTCTCTACCTTTCTGTGCACATGTAAGATAATAGCTGTTGCAATCATTCACAAATATGCATATATATTCAATTATGTATATATTCCACATATAGAGATATATGTGGAATATATTGGAATATATTAAATTTGTGTGAAAACATGTTCAAAATTATCTGATTCAAAATCAAATTCCTGCAAGGAAGGTATGATTGGTCTAATTGTAGTGTTCACTCCTGATTTACTTATTTATGAAAAGAATGAGTTAGCAAGAAGTCATATCTGCCTGTGTCCACAAAGCTTCTGAGAAGGTACTGTGAGGGTAAGGGCTTTACGAAGTATGTGGAAACACGAGAGAGACAAAAGACATCTCTAGGAGCAAAAATAGTCCTGAGTAGCATGGTCACTGACTATCTGGTTATATGGACAAAGATGGGAGCCTTCAGAGTTGGCATGAAATCTACTATAGAAGAGCAAGTAGAAAGGGTGCTACCTGAAAAATGGATTCAGGATATTATAAGAAATCACAGTGCATCATAAGATAATATAGTGAACAAATGTTTAAAGATCAAAAATTAAAAAAACAATGACTCTAAGAATTAAGTAGTCACATCATATTCTGGAGATTGGGGAGAGGACAATGAATAAGGGGAGGTACATTTGATCAGTGCATGCTATATGCATGTATGAAAATATCACGTTGAATCTCATTAATATGTATAATTGATACATGTTAATATATATTTTTTAAAAAACTAAATTTAGTAAACTGAGAAATGTGTTTACAATAACCTTCAATAATAGTGAACAATGAAACATCAATTAGAAATAAAATGTTAAATTATTTATATTTTGAGTAGCTCTGTCAAGCCAAAAGACACCATAAATAATGTTAAAAGCCAAGGAATAGCTGAGAAAAGATATTTGCAAGTAATATTACCATTAGTATTAGTTTTTAATACATAAGAAGAACAGCAAACCAATAAGAAATATGTAAATGATACCATAGAAAAAAAGCCAAATAGTGATCCACAAAAGAGGAAGTCCAGATGCTCAATAATTGAATGAAAAGGTGAGCAAACTCAATAATTCAAACCATCAAAGATCAAAAGTGTTTGCAGTGGCAAAGAAAAACAACTCATTTACTGCTGGCAGGAAGGTAAATTGGTGCAATCATTTTTGAGATGATTTTGACAATATTGTGACAACTTCAGAAGATGTTCTCTGATGGAGCAATTCCAGTCCCAGTTAAATACAGAACAGTAGTACATTGACAAAGGAAGCTATGTATAAGAATATTTAGTGTAACATTGTAACAAAATGAAAGGAAATGAGTAAATGTCCATCAACAATAGTATGAATATTTTACTTTTTACATCTACTTTGGAATGCCTAATAGTTTAAGTGAATTATATAGAACTAAACTCAGTTAAGTCTTATATAGAACTAAACTCAAGAGTTGATGAATGAAGAAAACTGCAAAAAGTGATGTATATGTTATGATATTTAATAATTTTCATAAATTTGGAAAGCTAGTCCCTATAATTTTTATAGATTCATTGAAGTAAAAATGTTAAGATTCTCTTGATCATTTTATATTGTGCATTATTATTATAAAAGTGTGTTATTATGGGAAACAATGGAGGAAATGAGATTAGGAAAATGTTTAGAAGAATATCATTTATACCTATAAATTTAATTGAAAAACTTCTAGTAGAAATAATGGAAACAATATGGGGTGCAATGCTAACTTTTCATTAAGAGGAGTGATGTGTACACAGGTATTTATCATATTGCTTTGTATTTTTTCTTATGTTCAAAATATTATAGGATACAATAAAAAGTAGTATAAGTCATAAATTTTTATGAAATATAGAGTTAACACAAGTATTATTTATATGACATTGATTTTTATTAATAAAAATTGTAGAGAAAGCTATTTGTTTAGGAGGCTAGGGTTAAAAGGCTCATTTGCTGAATCTTTTTACAGAACCCCAGCCCACTCACAGTCATTTAAGTTATGCTGAACACAAAATACAGCACACAGAAAGATACAGGTGGGTGTACACTGCAAAATATGGATCATAACATCATAGAGCCCAGGTTACACGCCGAGCTTGGACATGTGATCTGTTCGCAATGTCTTCCTTTGAATTATGGGAGTGCACACGGACGATGCTACGAGGCATCGCAGTGCGTTCTGGAAGCGAAATAACTTTGATGGAACTCCCAGACAGCTGTAGATCTTTGGCAGATTTTTGGATTTTCAGGCAGGTACAGCTATTTACAAACACCTTGTATTCTATGAAAGAGAGGATACCTAGGGAAAGCACAAGCAGGGGAGCAGGATAAAGGAACAATGAAGAGTCACAGAAACATTTCCCTTTATGTTGACAGAAGACCTGGACCCAAAGCTTGGTGGATCCCTGCCAACTACCCAAAGCCATCAGGTAAAAGGGGATGCTTTAGTGGAAGAGATGGAAAACACATGCATTAACAGCTTACATGCTTCTCAGCTCAAGAAAATTGAGAATTCTTTTTGAAAGAAGATGTACTTCTATCTGATTTAGGGAGAGCAATTTTCAAAGAAATTTTATGAGGAGGATCTCCTTTTAGCACCAGACACTGCTTCTCTCTTCCCTCAAACTGCTCAGGCGCTACACTATATTCCCAGGGTCACTGCCCCTCTCCATACAATTGAGCATTCCAGTCTCAGCCACTCTCCTGGGTGGTGAGCATGACAGTTATCTCTTCCCTAAACTGGGGAAGGTATGAAAGATGGAAGAAAAAATGGAGTATAGTGAACACTTCACCCAGGCCTGGTTTCCAGCTCTCTCCTCATAGGAGCTGTCTTTAGAGAATGAGTTCAGAAGATCGTTAGTCTTGTAAAAAGCAAGGTTTGTACCTTTTGCTCCATTCCACTGTCCCATACTTTCACCCTGACCCCTACCAGGAGTAGAATGGTTCCCTTCACTCTTTAAGGACCCCGAGGACACTCACTACAGGCTAGAAGGAGGATGATGGTGAAGTAGGCAGTGGCAGCGACCCAGGTGATCTTGAAGCTAGAGAAGTACACAGTTTTACCTTTCCTTAGCATACCATCATACAGTAGAAGTGCACAGAACAGCAGGATACCTGGTGTCCAGAAAAAAAGAGAAAATGGTCTCAAAACAGAAACTTTGATTCCTTTAACTCTGCACCTGACATCCCAGCCTCCACCCTCTCCAATTGCATCTTACCCAAAGACTGGTATCAATTTAGTGCGGGATCTAACACTGCACATATCTATAAATCAGAGAACTGGGAAGGCCAGCTGGTCAGAGACTGTACCATGGGACCTACAAACCTACTATAACTCCACACCTGTGTTAGGAGAGCTAGTTACCTGTTAAGAGACTGAAGAGGAAAATGATGAGGTAGACATATTTATTTTGAGGAATAATGTAGGTGAAAAGCAATCCCAAGATGAAGTTAGAGGTGCAGGAAGTGATCAAGACTGTTAGCATCATAATTCTGATAATTTTCAGGCCATCTGTTGGAAAGCAGAAGTTGCACTGAGAAAAGGACACATATTTCTTTTAGACTCATTTCCACCTGGGACCCACATATCTCTAGGTAAAAAATGAGAACAGGGTAAAAGATTTGATTAAGTAACTAAGAGAGAAAGAGGAAGAGGATAAAGAGACAGGTGTCTTTAGGCTGGAAAAGGGACTTTATAAGCTTCTTTCTCATTCCCCCCGCCCCCCTCCCCCCGAGAACTCATTTCTTATCAAATACCTTAGTTTACCTGTCCTTATAGTGGCAATATAATCTATATTCCTTCTTGTCAGTTACCTTCCTTTTCAAATAACCCTTCTACTCTCATTGTTCTAACCACCATGCTGCCACCAAGTTTTCTCAGATATTTAGCAATTAAGTCTCTAAGCTTCTAATGTTTTCTCCTAAACACCTAAAAGGTGAGATTTTAGAGTCTGCCCTGAGTGTGTTGATTATGGAAGTGGGCACACACTGCAGCCTGAGGAAGTTGCTCCACAGAATACTAGGTAAGTTGATGAGATGATCAGAGTCAAGAACAATGAAATCTTCCTCTTCACCCATCAATTTTCAAAGCATAATTCTGACCTTCTGGCCAAACAGCAGTACAACACGTCATCCATGGATTGTGGATAGTCTCATTGTTTGTTGTCTGGTTGTTTGTTGCCTCGTTGTTTGTTGTCTCGTCTGTTGTCTTGTTTGTTGTCTGGTTGTCTGTTGTCTCATTTATTGTCTTGTTGTTTGTTGTCTCGTTTGTTGTTTTGGGGACTAACTTAATCCATTCCTCCCAAATGATTCCTACTATCAAGAAGAGTACTACCCAGGAGGACACAAGTATATTGGTGGCTTGGATATGCCTCAATGACACAGGCATTATTTTGGGTGGAAATTTCTAGCTGAGACCACAACAAATATTTCATAAGTCTCTTTGATAAGTCACAGGAGGAAAGGGAAAATCTGGACTTTTAGTGAATACTGATATATGGGCAGTGGCAGAAGCTGAAGTAGCTGTGGAACAGAGAAGATAACTTCCTCTCTACCATTCCTGTATTGAGGGTGGTCTGTCGTTAGGCAACAAACTGCCACGGAATCACCTATTGGTTTGACCCTTGACCCTGGGGCCTATGAAGTAGAAGGACCAAGATGCTCAGAGGGGCTGAGAGAGCTACCAGACATAGAGGGAGATCTGATATCATACCCCCCCCCCCCAAACACACACACAGAAAGGGGAGGGAGGAAGGGAAGGAGAGAGAGAGACACTGAAGGAGAGACTGAGGGAGAGAGAGACCTATCAACTGTAGGGATGAACAGAGGCCTTGAAAGAAGCTAGACACTCATGACTACAGCAGTTCCATTTTAGAGTTAGAATTACCAATTCCAGGATTAGTTGACATGCAGCAGGCTTCTGTGAAGAGGATTTCAAGATCATTTGGAAGAGTAGTCAGCTAGCTAGCTAGCACCACCACAAAAGGAATGACCATTCCAAATATAGAACATTTTGAAGAAACTCAGGATCTTTTTGGAATTTCTGAGCATAGTTTATTTAGTGAGGCTGTCAAGAAATAGATCAGTGCCTTGAAATCCAAAGAACTGGCCCCATACACTGGGCCATTGTAAGCATTTTTAGATTCCTTGAGTAGGCAACCATGGTACACACTAAGCAGAAACTGAGGGCTTGTACTGAAATTCCCCAATTTCCTTTTACTGAATAAACAGGAAATCTTCTCCAAAGGACCCTTTCTGCCTATTATTGTTTTGACCTTCTTGCAGGCCACTTTCTCAGGGTCAAAATGGCTTCTTTCATTGTCTTAAACATGCTACGTTGTCTCTCTTTCAGCCCTTTCTATACATCTTTTGTTGTTGTTGTTGTTGAACTGGGTATTGAATCCAGGGGTGCTATACCATGGAGATACATCCTTAGATTTTTTTTATTTTTTAATTTGAGACAGGGTCTTGATAAGTTTTTGAGAGTATCACCGAGACACTGAGGCTGATATTGACCTTGTGATCCTTCTGCCTCAGACTCCCAAGTTGCTTGAAATATATGTATGAGCCCCTATGCCCAGCTTTTAAACATTTTTTTCTCTGATTATATATATAAATTATACATACATATATATAAATTATATATATATATATA
>NW_026000242.1:867106-876650 GCF_001458135.2 Marmota marmota marmota | reverse complement strand
TTTTTTTTTTTTTTTTTTTTTTTTTTTGCCTTTGTAAGAGACTTGGTATCTTTCCAGGAAATGCAGAGGATTTTTTTCTTAAGCTTAAATTTTGATGATTTTAAAACATGTTTTGACATTGTATATTCTGGTTCAATTATTTTTCATTAACTAAATTTATTACTTTTAATGGAGCTTAAATTGTCCATTCTTTTTTTGCATTACAATTCTTAATACATATATATACCACAATTTTTCATATCTCTGTTTGTATATAAGGTATGTTGACACCAACTTCAAATCTTACTCTGGTTCAATTTTTACAGGTTTATAATATGCCTTTTCAGCATGTAGATGCAGATGTTTTATTTCAGGAAAAGTTTTGTGATTGAATATTTGTTTAATTTATTTTTTCTTCTTTATGAAATCCAATTGTTATATCTTTTTTTTTGGTCTTTTCCCAATAGCTGTCATTTTCTCTTGAGTTCTTTTTTCTTGATATTTATTTATTTTTGTTTTTATTTTTTATTTACATATAACAGCACAATGCATTAAATTCATATTACACATATAGAGCACACTTGTTCATATCTCTGGTTGTATACAAAGTATATTCATAACAATTCATGTCTTCATACATGTACTTTGGATAATGATGTCCATCTCATTCTACCATCATTTCTAATCCCATGATCCTTCCCCTCCCACCCCTCTGCCCTATCTAGAGTTTGTCTATTCCTTCCTCATTCCCCCTCTCTACCCCACTATGAATCAGCCTCCTTATATCAGAGAGAACATATGGCATTTGGTTTTTCAGGATTGGCTAACTTCACTTAGCATTATTTTCTCCAACTTCGTCTATTTAGGTGCAAATGCCATGATTTTATTCTCTTTTATTGCTGAGTAATATTCCATTGTGTATATATGCCATTTTTTTATCTATTCATCTACTGAAGGGCATCTAGATTGGTTCCACAGTTTAGCTAGTGTGAATTGTGCGGCTATAAACATTGATGTGGCTGTGTCCCTGTAGTATGCTGTTTTTAAGTCCTTTGGGTAAAGACCAAAGAGAGGGATAGCTGGGTCAAATGGTGGCTCCATTCTCAGGTTTCCAAGGAATCTCCATACTGTTTTTCATATTTGCTGCACCAATTTGCAGTCCCACCAGCAATGTATGAGTGTACCTTTTTCCCCACATCCTTGCCAACACTTATTTGTCTTCATAATAACTGCCATTCTGACTGGAGTGAGATGATATCTTAGAGTGGTTTTGATTTTTCATTTCTCTAATTGCTAGAGATGTTGAACATTTTTTCATGTATTTTTTGATTGATTGTATATCATCTTCTGAGAAGTGTTTCTTTAGGTCCTTGGCCCATTTATTGATGGTTATTTGTTTTTTTTGAGTTTTTTAAAAATTTAATTAATTAATTGATTTAATTTTTTTAAATACACAACAGTGGAATGCATTATAATTCTTATTATACTTATAGAGCACAGTTTTTCCATATCTTTGTATATAAAGTATGTTTATGCCAATTCATGTCTTTATACATGTACTTTTTTTTTTTGCATTACAATTCTTATTACACATATATACCACGATTGAGATTAGTGCTCTATCTGATGTGTGAGGGGTAAGAATTTGTTCCCAAGAAGTAGGCTCTCTATTCATCTCACAGATTGTTTCTTTTGCTGAGAAGAAATTTTTTAGTTTGAGTCCATCCCATTTATTGATTCTTAATTTTAATTCTCGCACTATAGGAGTCTTATTAAGGAAGTTGGGGCCTATTCCCACATGATGGAGGTTAGGGCCTACTTTTTATTATATTAGATGCAGGGTCTCTGATTTAATTTCTAGGTCTTTGATCCACTTTGAGTGGTGAGAGATAGGAGTTTAATTTTCATTTTGTTGCATATGGATTTTCATTTTTCCCAGTATCATTTGTTGAAGAGGCTATCTTTTCTGCAATGCATGTTTTTGGAAACTTTGTCTAATATAAGATAATTGTAATTTTGTGGCTTAGTCTCTTTGTCTTGTATTTAGTTACACTGGTCTACCAGTCTGTTTTGGTGCCAATACCATGCTGATTTTGTTACTGTTGCTTTGTAGTATAGTTTAAGGTCTGGTATAGTGATGCCACCTGCTTCACTCTTCCTGCTAAGGGTTGCTTTAGCTATTCTGGGTCTCTTATTTTTCCAAATGAATAAAAATATGAAACACTTCACGAATTTGTGTGTCATCCTTGTGCAGGGGACATGCTAATCTTCTCTGCATTGTTCCAATTTTAGTATATGTGCTGCCAAAGCGAGCACTTTTTCTTGACATTTCTTATTGGTATCCTATTTGCCCTTTATTGAAATTTTGGACTTATGTATTCTGTTTGGAAGTTTTGTAGTTTGTTTTTATACTGAGATAATTTTGCATTTTACTTCCTTTTTTTTGTACCAGAATTCTTCAGTTCCTGTTTTATGTCAACCTAATGCTTATTCAGTTTTATTCTAAGTATTTTTTTTTTAAAAGAAACTGTTTGACAAAACTTCATATTTAAAAATTCATGTTCACTGAGGTAAATTTACATAAAATAAATCCAACCTTTAAAGTGTGCAGTTTGATAAGTTTTTATAAATTTATGCAGCAATGTAATGATTATCATTATTTAGTATGTAGAATATTTTATCACTCTGAAAAGTTTCCATGTGCTTTTGTGGTCAGCTCATCCCTTCTGATGAACAGTGATGTGTTTTCTATTTTTATAGGTTAGCTCTTCTACAATATAATATATATTGGGTTCATGAAGAATGTAGCCTTTTTGCATTTGTCTGTTTTCACTTAGCAGTATGTTTTCCAGATGCACTCGTGTTGTTTGAGTTATAAGTATTTAGTTCTTCTTCATTGCTGAAGATAATGTCATTGAATGATTTTATCAAAATGTATTTATGGAAAGCAGGAAAGATGGTGGAATGAGATGGACATCATTACCCTAGGTACATGTATGCCTGCACATATCATGTGATGCTGTATCATGTACAACCAGAGAAATGAAAAGTTGTGCTACAATTGTGTACAATGAATCAATATGCATTCTGCTGTCATATATACCTAATTAAAATAAATAAATAAATAAAAATGTATTTGTGCATTCATGTTAGAAGACATTTTAACTTTTTCTAGTTTGATTCTATCTTGAATAAAGCTACTATAAACTGTAGCCTTGGGGTCTTTGTGTATGTGTATGCTGGCATTCTACCTGAGGAAATAACTGAAATATGAGACTGCATTGTATGTGTATTTTTAACTTTATAAGAAATTGCTAACCTCTTTTTCAAAGTGGTTGAAACATTGACATCCTCTAGGGCAATGTTATGATCCATATCCAAATTTGGACATGGTACTGATAGTCTTTTTAATTTAAGCTATCTAATAGATGTCTTGTAGTATCTCATTTTGGATTTAATTTTCATTTTACTGATAATTAATAACAAAAACTTTTCATATAAAGATTGACTATCTGTATAGTTTTTAAATAAAAAATGTGTTAAAATATTTTGTTCAATTTTTGAGTATTTGTCATTTTCAGTATTGTGACCTGAGCTTTCTGTTCTTATTTTGTCTCAAAATAAGTAATCTGTAATCATTTGTCTAATTTTAAAAATTCATATTGCCTTTGTACTATAGTTTGTCTCTACTTCATTTGATGTGTGTATGTATGTGTGTATGTTTTATCATGTATTCAGAATGAATGAATTAAAATGCAATCCTGCTGTCATAAATACCTAATTAAAATAAATATGCTCAACAATTTTTTTCATCTTTTAAAAATTATAGTATACTTGTGGGGATGCTTTATTTTGACAAATGGATATTGAATTTTTCTAACACCAATGGAGGAGGTGGAAGAGGAGTTTATGTGCTTCTAAAATTCTTAGGTCGAGGAAACTTTTTTATTGGGTAAATTTTTCTGGGTGAAGTTTGGTTTATTCTGATTCAGTGATACTGTGTGACTCAACCAATTTCCTAGATGCCTGCTATTTTTTTTCCCCCAGTAAAGGTGCCTACTTGGACTCTGTTCCCTTGAACTTTGTAAGGTACCTCTTTCTATTTTCCCAGCAGCTGATACTCTGACCTCTCAGATCTTAGGTTTCTTCTTAGTATCACCACTCAAATAGTTTCTTACCCCCTGATGGGATCCCCTGTTGCTGACATCCAAGTTCCACCAAGAGTTTTGATTGCAGAAGAAGAAACTCCAGTAGCAAGTGGCAATGTGCTATACCACTGGTGTCATAATAAAGTCAAAATAGGTTTCTAAAGAAAAATATTGCCATACATTAGACACTCATATAAGTGTTTCCACGAAATGACCCTATGCCCACTATACTCTAGGTAATTCTCTCTAGACCTGACATCAGGCATCTCAGGATTGGTGAAAAGAAAGCTGAAGGCGAACATTTAAAGGAAGAGTTTGTAATCAAACTCGTGAAGTAATCAGAGACTTATTTTTCTTCATTTTATATAATTTCTCCCACTATATCTATCCCATTCAATTTATGTTAGGGAGATCTAACAATTCATAGTTAACAATTCTCTTCTCTTCTCTGTCTAGCAGTAGATGCAACTTTGTTTCAGACCATGATTTAGTGTGTTTCATTTTCCTCCTGAGAAGATCAAAGCAGAGTTCAGCTATATACATCAGAGGACTATATAGTAAAATGTCTATTCATGACCTCCAGAAGAATTCATGCTTTTGTACCATGATAGAGCTATTAGTTATATTTCTGCTACAGAGATAGCCTGTGACTAGGGAGTATATACTTGAAATATACATATATGACAAGGGACTAGTATCTAGAATACATAAAGAGCTTCTATAGAAATTCATGAGAAATATTCCCCAATAAAAAATGTGCAAAACACATTAGCCAAGTAAATTACAAAAATAGCAGTCAAATTGTCAGTAAGCATATAAAAAGGTGCTCATCCTTATTTGTCATAAAAATTGAAGATAATGCAGTAATCCTGAACAATTTAGTGATAAATGTAGTCAAGATGAAAAATTATGGAAAAAAGACTCAAGTTAGAACAACCTGCATTAGCTAAAAAACTACTATGTACTTAGAGCAGATTTAGGGGCATTGAAAATAGTTTGCTTTAAGATAAAAATTAATGAAGAATGTTAAACATTTCCATGTATATTATTTGCTTGTTCTCTTTGGATTAAGATGGGTTCTGCCTTTTAGTAAATCTACCAGCTTTCTCAATGTATCAATGTAGAATTAACTCATTTCAATAGGTAAGTTCTGTAGAAGATCTGAAGAGGAACTTATTTAAAAGCACATATGAGTCAATGCAGAGTGCCATAGAGTGGCAAAAGAGACCTGGATTCTAGTTCCCATTCTGCCACTAACTAGCCATTTTTATTAGTAGATAAGTTATTCTTTTTGAACCTCAACTTTAAATGAGATGACTTTATATGATTTCTATGAATTTCTCCAGCAAAAACTTTTAGGATATTATTATTTGAAGTCATATAGGACATTGCATCTCTGTAGAGAAATTAAGATGCCTTGCATATTAATTCAAGACTTATTATGTACATGACCAGAGTATATTAGGACTGTCTTCCCTGACAAGACAGAAAAAATGTCTGTTTTTTTTTTTGTATTGGAAAAAGCAACCTAATCATTAATTATTTTAATAATTCACATTCAGGACATATTTTTAAACAGACCATCTTAGTAATCCTATTACTTACAATTAGTATGTCCTTTCTGTTTGTCTTCTTCACCATGTGCATTCTTTCTGAAATTATTTGTTACACAATGATACAATATTGGTTGTATAGGGTATGATTTCTAGACCATAAACTCTTTGAAGACATTTCCCCTCTACTGGTTGTATTCTCAGTATCTGATATAGAATAGCTCATATATCAGAGATTTCTTGAGCAGATGAATTCCATAGCTCTAACCTTAACTTCAAAACACTACTATTCATCTTTGGTCACCTACAAAATTCAGTAGATGGATACATTTGTGACTTAATTCAAGCAGTACCTCAAATATCTAACCTGTGGGTTAGAAAGGTGGGAAGGAAGAATTAGCTAGCTGTATATATTTTTCAACTCTACAGAGAGATGGTCTGGTATTTTGATAGTTACCAGATAATTTGTGTTCTTCCTTTGGATGTCTCTTCTTCTCAGCTATTAATACAGATGCTTTCTTTATTTCAGCTCCTTTACCTTCTCTCTCTGTTCTCTACCCTTTCAATGTTGTTCCTACCGTCTTATTTGGCTCTTTTGGGGACTTTCTTTCCTATATGCTTGCTCAAGAAGAAATGTGAGAATCTAGTGGTGATAAAATAATTTCTGATCACAGCCTTGCATTGCAATGAAGTTTGATCTGCTTTAATTTTCCAAGGGAGCTGAAAACAGAGATCTTAGAGAATAAATCCATTGAAAAGACAAAGAGAGATCTAAATTGTGAGAAGCCTAAAATTATCACTAAAAAGAAAAAAAAACAACCACCAAAAAAGAACAGAGAACAAAAAAATTAAAAAAAAAAACTTTTTAAAGCTTCACAAATTATTCTATCCTGCAGTAACAACTTATCTCCTTTTGCATGTTACCTTTTGTTCATATCCATATAAGTTCCAGATGGCTGCAATCTAAATATTTGTAGTATTTGTAGCTAATGTCGCAAGCAGTTAGAAACAGTTTTCATCATCCATAGTCCATTGTGTCAAAGTACAAAAAAATGTGATGACATTCTCTTCTAATATTTAGGGTTTTTTTCTTTTTAAAGATTTTACTGAAATTCATCTTGAAAAATGGGGTGGAATCTGAGAGGTTAAGTGGTTCAATTCCCTCACTGTTTCCTCCCCCACAATAAACACCAATATCTGATGTGTGAGAGGTAAAACTTTGCTCCCAAGATGTAGGCTCACAGATTGTTTCTTTTGCTGAGAAGAAAATTTTAGTTTGAGTCCATCGCGTTATTGATTCTTGGTTTTAATTCTTGTGCTATAGGAATCCTATTAAGGAAGTTGGGGCCTAATCCCACACGATGAAGATTAGGGCCTACTTTTTCTTCTATTAGACACAGAGTCTCTGATTTAATTCCTAGGTCTTTGATCCACTTTGAGTTGAGTTTTGTGCATGGTGAGAGACAGGGTTTTAATTTCATTTTGTTGCATATGGATTCCACCATGCGGCCTGCGCAATGGTTTCATTAATGAGGTTCTTGGCATAAAGTTAGTTAGAAGAGATCGAAATAAAACACACAGACTCAGTTACCTTATTTCTATTGCCAGGTCTGAGACGGCTCCCCTCTCTGGCTCCAACCTCTAACCGCCCAGCAGGGCAGCAAGGATTACTCAGGGCTAGCAGGAGAGAGAGAGAGTGAACACGCCAGGGAGTAGCCTTTTATTGGGGAACAAGAAATTCAGGGGATAATTCCATCCAATGAAGGTTGAGGGGGGACTGCACTCCAAGGTCAGGGTCAGTGATTGGGCCCCCGGGGTCAGTGGTCAGTCACACCCCCACACGGACGGGTTCTCTCATCAGGAAAGGGCCGGGAAAATTCCGACACAGCCAGAAGCCTCAGACCCTTAACGGGAGCTGCCCAGTCACGTGTCAGGATGGCTTCCCACAATGGATTTCCAGTTTTCCCAGCACCATTTGTTGAAGAAGCTATCCTTTCTCCATTGCATGTTTTTGGTGCCTTTGTCTAATATAAGATAATTGTAATTTTGTGGGTTAGTCTCTGTGTCCTCCATTCTATACTGTTGGTCTACCAGTCTGTTTTGGTGCCAATACCATGCTATTTTTGTTGCTATTGCTCTGTAGTATAGTTTAAGTTCTGGTATAGAGATGCCACCTGCTTCACTCTTTCTGCTACGGGTTGCTTTAGCTATTATGGGTCTCTTATTATTCCAGATGAATTTCATGATTGCAGAGCACTAATCTCTAGGGTATAAAGAACTCAAAAAAGCTAAACACACACACACAAAATAACCTGATTAATAAATGCCAAGGACCTGAACAGACATTTCTCAGAAGAGGATATTCAATCAATCAACAAATATATGGAATAAATGTTCATAATCTTTAGCAATTAGAGAAATTCAAATCAAAACTACTCTAAGATATCATCTTACTCCAGTCAGAACGGCAGCTATTATGAAGACAAACAACAATAAGCGTTGGTGAGGATGTGGGGTAAAAGGCACACTCATTGGGTGGGGGATGTGGCTCAAGCGGTAGCACGCTCGCCTGGCATGCGTGCCGCCCGGGTTCGATTCTTAGCACTGCATACAAACAAAGATGTTGTGTCTGCTGAAAACTAAAAAATAAATATTAAAATTCTCTCTCTCTAGAAAAAAAAGGCACACTCATATTTTGCCAGTTGGACTGCAAATTGGTGCAGCCAATATGGAAAGCAGTTTGGAGATTTCTTGGAAAACCGGGGATGGAACCACCATTTGACTCACCTATCCCTCTCCTTGGTCTATACCCAAAGGTCTTAAAAATGGCATACTACAAGGACACAGCCACATCAATGTTTATAGCAGCATAATTCACAATAGCTAAATTGTGAAACCAACTTAGATGCCCTTTAGTAGATGAATGGATTAAAAAAGTGGCATATATACACAATAAAATATTACTCAGCAATAAAAGAGAATAAAATCATGGCATTTGCAGGTAAATGGGTTGGAGAAGATAATGCTAAGTGAATTTAGCCAATACTAAAAAAACAAATGCTGAATGTTTTCTCTGATATAAGGTGACTGACTCATAGTGGGGTTAGGGAGAGGGAGCATGGGAGGAATAGACGAACTCTAGATAGGCAGAGAGGTGGGAGGGAAAGGGAGGGGGCAGAGGGTTAGCAATGATGGTGGAATGTGATGGACATAATTATCCAAAGTACATGTATGAAGACATGAATTGGTGTGAACATATTTTATATACAGAGATATGAAAAATTGTGTTCTACATGTGTAATTGTCGCGACCCCTTGCCCGCAAGGAAGACGCAACTCAGGAATCTTTTTTTAGCAGTTTATTCAGGCCCTTGATAGTTTTTCTTCTACCCCTCGGATGTCTTTCTCAGCCTTAATAAAGCATCTCAAGCCCCAATGTAAAGCTGCCACGTGGAGCTTTCTCATAGGGTGGTGAAAAATCATGTGCCAACTCTCCCAAATAAGGAGTTGTTTGTCACAGACCACAGCGGAGCCAGCGCCATCTTGTAATGGCGACCATAGTCTGCAGTAACGGCAGAAGCGGCTCACCACAGTTCCCCCTTTCTGTTTTCTGAAAACAATACAGGCGAGAGTAGAGGTCCTATCCCACTGTGCAGAAGTGGCTGTATAGTATGGCTCAGTCTTAAGGAGGGCCCTTCCCCAGATCCGAGGCCATATCAGCCGACGCCTTTTTTTGTGGGGCGGGGCATGGACGCGTCTAACCCGCATGCAATAGTACATGTTCTCCTTGAGGTCCACGTCAAGGATCACTCAAGTGCAGTGCTTTGCCTCGCATCCTGTATCGTGGCGATGGTGGACGAAGGGG
>NW_026000242.1:844300-863291 GCF_001458135.2 Marmota marmota marmota | reverse complement strand
TGCGGCACCCATGACACAACAACAAAAGAAGCACAAAAAACAAAAGCAAAATGACACAACAAAAGAAACACAGAAAACAAAAGCGAAAGTAAAAGCGAAAGTACACAGTGCAGCTGCAATAAAATGTAATGCTCTCTCTGTCTTTACAGAGGAGCTGCCCCGCTTTGGTCGCGGATCCCACTTACTTGGGACTAACCCCGCTTTGGTCGCGGATCCCACTTACCTGGGACTAACTGGTGCACCACCCCTGACTGCTGAAAGTTCTGGTTCCCGGGTTTCGGCACCACTTGTCGCGAACCCTTGCCCGCAAGGAAGATGCAACTCAGGAATCTTCTTTCAGCAGTTTATTCAGGCCCTTGATAGTTCTTCTTCTACCCCTCGGATGCCCCTCCCAGCCTTAATAAAGCATCTCAAGCCCCAATGCAAAGCTGCCACGTGGAGCTTTCTCATAGGGTGGTGAAAAATCATGTGCCAACTCTCCCAAATAAGGAGTTGTTTGTCACAGACCACAGCGGAGCCAGCGCCATCTTGTAATTGCGACCATAGTCTGCAGTAACGGCAGAAGCAGCTCACCACATGTAATAAGAATTGTGATGCATTCCACTGTCATGTTTTAAAAAATAAAAGCAATTAAAAATAAAAACCAATAAACACTGATAATAGCAGCAAACCTATATGAAGCCTTTATATTTTATAAAATACTCTGTGCATTTTCTTACAGAACTTTCAAAAAATACTTAACATTTAAATAGAACAACCATCCTTCATATGCCCATGTTATCAGTGAAGAAACTGGCTTAGAGAGGCAAGGTAACTTGCACAACAACCACTATACTAAGTAGTAAAAATGGATCTTTAGAGGTCTTGGAAATGAAAAGCCCATGCATGCATCTTCTTTCTGTCTCTTTGAATATCTGCCCCATCTAGATATTTAGCCATCTCATTAGTGGGGTTGACAAGAAAAATGTACAACAAGAATCATGAACCATGTCATCCTTGTAACAGATGACCATGTAGGGTTGGGGGATAATTTTAGAAACTGGAGTTTGTTTGAGACTGTATATACATATAAAAATGTTTCACTCTCATTTTTGTCCTGGAAAGTAGAAACTATAATATTTAATGAGTGCAGGATTCATTTTCAAATAATTGTACACAGTCCCACCTGGGGCAATTAAAACTTTCCCCAAATACCACACGCTCTGGAGACTCAAGGAAAATGGAATGATTGTTAATCTAAATCAGTGTCTATGTCACATATGTACATAGGTACCTCTGTGATCCAAACAATAATTGCAAGAACAGGAAAGCTAATAAGTTACAAGGAACTCCTGTGCCTCTCTAACCCACAGGTGTGATTTTGTAGGCAAAGTTTAATTGTATATTTTTGGGGACTTTCACTCTGATATTTGTTTTGTTTACTTTAAAGTGACAGGATAGTGTCCACCTCCATTAATCCATCAGAAATACTCTTGGACTTGGTGTTGAGGCCTTGTACCCGCCATCTCATTATCTAAGGTCCAGTAGTCCAATTCCTGCTTGAGGTTGTGAATCCAAGACAATCCTGTGTCACATTGCCTGTGGCTGAAACAACCATTCCTGATCTTCCTGAAAGGAAAGGCACAGTGTCGATGTGAAACCTGAGGGAACTGATATTGAAGTGGACAATTTCTCCTCTGCATGTTGGACCTTCGTTAAGGTGTTCATGGTATTTGTGAATGAACAGTATCCATACAACCTGTGTTTAGGGCATGTCTGTGCTTCTACTCAGATGCATTTCCATACCACTTGGTTTCCGTATTCTTTTTTTTTTCCTGTCCAAGAATTTTTCTAAGTAGGGCCATCGGTCTTTAGGGCAGGATTCCCTGATGTGCAGAACTGGATGATGGCATTTTGCTACCCTGAGGAATTTCTTGACTATGTAACTACCTGAAGCTTACTGAAATTAAAGATTCTTATTCAATCTCATATTTAGAGAATCAGAATTTTGGCAGAGTATGGAACCCATTTTTACCAGGTTCCCTGATGATTTTTTTAGCACATTAACATTGATTTTTAATTTCAATTTTATTTTCATTGTGTGCGCATTTATTTTTATTAATTATTTTCACTGATACATAAAAATAAAAATTGAACATATTAATCAGTAATGTAGTTCTGATAGATGAATTTATTGGACAGTGTTTAAATCAGACAAAACCTAGCTTTTCAAACATTTATCATTTGGAGATTCCTTGGAAAACTTGGAATGGAACCACCATTTTACCTAGCTATCCTACTTCTCAGTTTATGCCCAAAGGACTTGAAAACAGCATACTACAGGGACACAGCCACATCAGTGTTTATAGCAGCACAATTCACAATAGCTAAACTGTGGAACCAACCTAGATGTTCTTTAGTAGATGAATGGATAAAGAAACTAAGGTACATATACCCAATGGAATATTACTTAGCATTAAAAGATAATAAAATCATGGCATTTGCAGGTAAATGGATGGAGTTGGAGACTATCCTGCTAAGGGAAGTAAGCCAATTCCAAAAAAACAAAGGCCAAATATTTTCTCTGATATGTGGATGCTGCTTGGGGTTGGGGTGGGGAGCATGGGAGGAATGAAGGAACTTTAGATAGGGCAAGGGGGAGGGAGGGGAAGAGAGGGGACATGGGCATAGGAAAGATGGTGAAATGAGATGGGAATCATTACTTTAAGTACATGTATGAAGAAGGCACGAATGGTGTACCTCTACTTTTTGTACAACCAGTGACATGAAAAATTGTGCTCTATATATGTACTATAAATTGAAATGCATTCTGCTGTCATGTATAACAAATTAGAATAAATAAATAAACTTAAAAAACTTTCACAATCCTTTCTTGTAATGTTTTGAAAAATGCAGGACATTATTAGTGTCTATAATCACTCTATTGTGCAATAGCACACAAAAACATCTTGCTATTCTCTAACTACAATTTACTCCCTATTGATAAGACTTTCTGCATCTTGCCCTCCTCCCTCCTCTCCCCAGTCTCTGGTAATCATCGTTCTACTCTCGACTTTTTTGAGATCTGCTTTTTAAAATACATATGTTCTACATATGAGTGACATATATGTGTGGTAGCAAGACATGGTACAGGCATGAGGGACTCTTAAATTTCTTCTTTACTCTGCCTCTTACCAGCTGTGTGGCTTGAGCAAGTGTCATGATTACTTCAAACTCCTGCAACATAAACAGCAAAATGGGGCTAAATATTCACCTTATGAGGAGTTACCCAATGGGATAATATATTCAAAGTGACTGGACTAGTGCCCCCCAAATAAACTCTTTTTGCTCCTTCTTTTCCTACAGGGTGTGTGTGTGTGTGTGTGTGTGTGTACATGAGAGCTGGCATGGATGTTTCTGTGAGCAGAACAGACATAACTGGACATGAAGAGAAAGCAGGAATTGATGTGTTTGATTCAGTAAAAAGCAGTATCCACTTGCAGAGAGCTCTGACATCTGAGAACAGGATATGTGCCCTGGGTGTGATTTGCTTTTGGGTCATCTCCCATTGCATTTTCATGTACTCAAGGAAGCTAAAAACAAAAATTTGATTTTAGAATAAATCTTGGTAAGACACTGCAGCACTTTCTGGACAAAATACTTGATAAAGTAAGACATGGGAGATCCAAGTTAAAAAAGGTATCTTTAAGTATTATGCTCAGTTCCACTGGGGCTGATATGGCAGCTTCTGGTGGAGTAGCAATCAAGACTGGGCCCACCCAGTGAGGGCAGCTTTATACTGATGGATAGGAGTGGACAAGCGGCTCTCCTCAGTGGGTAGCAGGTGCTTTTCAGGACTAATGATGTGGTGGTGAGAGTGGCAGGAGGAGACAAATAGATTGGTGGTTCTTCCCAAATCTAAGCACGTAAAGGCCTGAGGAAGCACTAACTGAAGGGTTAAAAAGTTAAATTTCAAAACAAAAGAAAACAACACTGAACTGTGTGTGGGGGAGAGGGGGTGGGGGGACATCCAGATAGCAATAGTAGCAAAACTGCCTCTTTTTTTTCTTCTGGCTTAATAGTTTCCTTTTTCCTGATCAAAGAATTCTCTCCATACATTGAGAGGAGTGCCTGGCCTGACTATGCTTTAGCTAAGTCAACTTTGATATACTCACACTAAGGGAGATATAACAGATACTCTGAATATTTCTCTTTGCCTTTGGATAATACTTGTTCATTTGATCTTTTCTAATCAGCTACCTGCCACAAAATATGTTTATAGTAAATCACAAAAAAATTTTAGTTCTAAATTCCACTACTTGTATGGTGAGGGAGCAACACACACACACACACACACACACACACACACACCACAATCTTAACAGGCTGATCTGGGATTTACTTTACTAAACCTTATTTACAATATGTATAATTCACAGACTAGTTGTGAATTCCTTGATTATAGTTTAATTTCTGTGTTTCAAGTACTAGATCTCTGTAGATATCTATGCAATAAATTGCTAGGACAAAGGGGAGAAGAATGGATGATTACCCAAAGTATTTGATTTTAAGGATAAGTAAAAATTTTGTGCCATAATTATCTACTTTTCTTATACCATAAGCTTCACTTTTAATGACTGATATCTTTTGACTAAGAATTGTTCTCTTTTGATAACTTGTCTAGTAAATGAAGATTGTTCCCTATAACCTATTGTCATTATTTTTTTCAGATCATTATTTTATAGACTGGGAAGAATAAAACATTCTGTTTGACATGATGCCTAATGGGGGTGAATGTGATGATGAAAGAAAACTCAACTATATGCCAGGAATGGGGCTTGGCCTTTGGGACACAATGATGAATGCAAAATTGTCCCTTATTTTAATGTTCCTAATCTATGGCAGATGCTGCACTGGCAGGCCCTCTGGGGACAGTTCTTATAAATACACACGATATCAGAGCTCAGGAGATGAGAAGCTCTGGAGACTACTGGTCTTTATAGTTCTAGACACAGAATATTAGAACTAGAAATAAAAGTCCTAGCTTCTTGTTAGCTATGGTTGTTTAGACACTTGAGGAAGAAAGTATAATTAATCCATCTTCTAATTTGAGGAGGTTAGAAGAGAGAAGCGATATAATCTTCAGAAGGAAGAAGGTGAGGCTTCAAGATTCCAATGTTATTGTAAGGTTATTAAAACATATTCTAAAAATCCTCTCTTGATTGTCTACATGAACTCTAGACTTTCTGCATATTTGCAGCTCAGTGAGTCCCAAGAGTAGAGGGAAGAGGCCCTGGGCATCCACCTCACACTCAGTTATGCAATAGCCACTCACTGTTCCTAGGGACTTTTGTTTCTTATCTGAATTGATCTGTGAAATCACCAGCTTTAAAAATATATTTCCAATATATTTATGAAACCTTAAGTCTGTTCACACTTGTTGGCTCATTTAATTTGTACAACAATCTGTTGAAGTATTTATTAATTTTTCCAGATTACATCATGAAGCTTGGCAGAGCCTATGATGACTCAAATATTGCACTGTGAGTTTTAGAACTGAGGTTGAAACTAAATATTATGACTCATGGTTCATTGCTTTCTTTGCTACTTTGTAACCATGGTACAACTGGGATCCCAGATTTAGGAAAATATATATTCTAGGCTTATGCTTTCTAATAGGAAAGCCACTAGTTATCAGTGGCTATTGAGCATTAAAATGTGGCTTGTTCAAATTGAGCTCTAAGTGCAAAATACTCTGTAGATTTTAGAATTTTTTCCCATACCCACCTCAAAAAAATGATAAAAATCCCATAAAAATTTTCATATAGATTATGCACTGGAGTGATAGTAATTTGTATATACTAAGTTAAGCAAAAATTCTATTAAAATTGACTTCATCTGTTTGTTTTTACTTTTAAAACAATGGGCTCCTAGGACATTTTAAATATCCCATGACTGCATTAAGTTTCTGTTGGGCAATATTAATTTAGACTCCACATTCATACAGCAATATCAATAGTCACAGTTTTAATAATACTATGGAATGCACTCAAATGTTTAAAATACCTTAATATGCTTTTAAATTCCTAAAAATATCTAAGATGTGGTCTGGGTCAATGTAGTAGACTATTTTTGGAGGGTGGGCAGATATACAGTCTAATCAAACTTTATCACTAGGCTGGCCAAGTGGTTAAAATAAGTGGATACTAGTTATCATTGCTCATTTTTATGTGAATTAAGACATGATTTGTATAACATTTCCTCCTATACACAAAAAAGATAATATAATTTGTTGTAGTAAGCTATTTGACCTGAGCATTAGTTACACAGCCATGGAATCTCTGAGTTCACATAGAAGTAACAACATGCTGAAATGTAAAACTTCATATTCTTCAGCCAAGAAGGCTTTTCAAGGATGGGCTTGGCAGGATCAGGTAATGCTTTCTGTCACTGAGAGGAAGCAAGAAAATTTCAACTTTAAGAGAAAATAATCTAAAATAGCATCTCTCGAACTGTTATGTGCACACAGATCATGGAAGGATCTTGTTAAAATGTGGATTCTAATGTGGTAGCTGTGAGGTAGGACCTTAGATGCTGTAATCCTAACAAGTTCTTAAGTGCTGATGTTGTTGATCCATGATCCACACTGAGTAGCCTTAAGGACCGGAAGCACAGAAATGCTTTGGGAAGTTGGAAACATAGGGAAGAGGAATCCCAACTAGCTTGAATAGGAGCAGACGTGTGCATGGCACTGGAATTAAATAAAAACATGGGCAGGAGGAAAGACATTGTGCTTTAATAGAAATCCCAGAAGGATTAGGGAAATGTGGGACAAATAGAAATAATATTGAGATTGGTCACTGCATTTGTGACATTCAGCACAGATTAAGGACTCATGAGATTAAAGACAAAGAACTGAGCATAGGATCTTCTTGAACTTTGGATATTTCTCTCTATGTTGTCTCTGTGATTACATATGCACATACAGACCGGCAAGGGATGATGGGAAAGGAAGACCCCAGGGTATTTCAGTAACAGGCCAAGGCAAAAGGATACACTCTTTTTCTCAGGATTCCCCATCTTCATCCCTTAGGACAAGAGAAGATCAGACACACAGGACATGTGTTTTGTAGAATTTGGAAATCTGCTCAGAGAACAGCTGTTTGGTGTCAAGAAGCTTCTTTGTTTTAAACTGAGAGAGGGATCTAGGAAATAAGAAAGAATTTCCTGCATCCTTGGAATTCAAGGGGTCAAAGGAAGTGTTCCTTGTCCTAACAAGGCAGGCAGGCAGTAATTCATTAGAAGCAAGAAGATAAGAACAGTTTCTTTTTTTTAAAAAAAAAATTTTTTTGGGGGGTGCTGAGGATTGAACCTGGAAGGACTTGACCACTGAGCCACACCCTCAGCCCTTTTATTTTTTATTTTGAGATAGGGTCTTGCTAAGTTGCTAAGGGCTACACTAAATTGTTGAGGCTGGCCTCAAACTTGTGATCCTCCTGCTTTAGCTTCCTGAGTCACTAGAATTATAGGCATGCCCCTCATGTCCCAGTAACAACATCTTCTTGAAGAGCCAGGGAAAACGGAAAATCCTAGACTGGGCAAGTTAAAAAACTTCTGGCTCAGATATATGAGAAAGGCTCATAACCTTTGGGCAAACATAAGACTGCTCTGTGAGTAGCCCATCACTTAAAAAAAAAAAAAAGTGGTCAGATTTTTCAGAGACAAGGCCATACTTGAATTCAGAGCAGGCAACTCCAAGATGGTGCCATCTGTGCCCTTCCTGAAAACAGGACAAGGTAGAGACAGGAAGTGCTATGTGGAAGCCTCCAGGTGGGCTCTGAGCATTATGTTGTCTTGGGTGGCCTTGGTGAGAAAGGGAGGCTTAGCCCAGATGGCAACTGGAGGTTCAAAAGGCAGAAACAGTTTTGGTAGGTCAGTCTTCTACCATCATCCATCTTTACTGAAATCTAAGAGGAGTAAACTTCCTGCCTGGATATCCATTTACAATTAGATTACAAATAGAACACACAAATGAAAACATGGCTTCCTACAACATGCCAAGTCACAGTAGTGCTGTGATATGTTTTAAAAAGAGGGGTACAGATACTCTGTCATTAAATAAGTTTGGGAGATATATGTCACATAGTAATCCTTCAGGAGGCCTGAGCCATCCTTCACTTACAAAATCCTGTTCAACTCTGTATAATTCAGAATATTTGAATTTATGATTCATTTCATATAGTGCCCATTAACATCTTCCTCGAATTAATATTCTGCTGACTAACACTGGAGGCCTTGGTATAGAAAATCATAATTGATCTTAGCAACAGATAAGTTCCATATAGAAATCTTGGAAGTAGGTTTTGTTCTTGTCAAATGTGTCAATGGCAAAAATATGCTCGTCCCGTCCTTCTTTATGTACCTCTTTTACTGATTTGCTTTAGAAAATGTACCCCACAATCTTTAGTGTCATTCTTGTCTCTAACCCTGTGGTGAAAATTTTTGCCCTTTGCTAAAAGTACTCGAGACTCGGGAATGTGTATTGATGGTTCATAAAATCTGTGGTAGGTAGATGCTTTCTGATTTCATTTTAACTAACACAAAGTCAGTGTTTTCACAGCTAGAAATACCTTAGCTGCAGGGAACTGGGAAAAAGCTGGGATTCTGCCTGTATAATTTGATTTTTGCCCTCTCTTCTCCACAGATTCCTCCAAGGAGAATGGGTATAAGAAACCATTCTGTGGTGACTGAGTTTCTTCTTTTAGGATTGACTGAACAACCAGAGCTTCAGCTGCCCCTTTTCTGCCTCTTTTTAGGGATTTACCTAGTAACCACGGTAGGAAATCTTGGCATGATCATGATAATTAGGTTGAATTCTCAACTTCACACTCCCATGTACTATTTTCTCAGTCGTTTGTCTTTTTTAGATTTCTGCTATTCTTCTGTCATTATCCCCAAAATGCTGGCAGGGTTTTTACACAGGGATAAAGCCATCTCCTATTCTGGGTGCATGACTCAACTGTTTTTTTTCTGCATTTTTGTCATTTCTGAGTGCTACATGTTGGCAGCCATGGCCTGTGATCGCTATGTGGCCATCTGCGACCCGCTACTCTATAATGTTATCATGTCCCCTCGGGTCTGTTCTCTGCTTGTGGCTGCTGTTTTCTCAGTAGGCTTCACTGATGCTGTGATTCATGGAGGTTGTATATTAAGGTTGTCTTTCTGTGGATCAAACATTATTAGACATTATTTCTGTGACATTGTTCCTCTTATTAAACTCTCCTGTTCCAGCACTTATATTGATGAGCTTTTAATTTTTATCATTGGTGGATTTAACATGGTAGCCACAAGTGTGACAATCGTCATTTCATATGCTTTTATTCTTACCAGCATCCTCGGCATCCACTCTAAAGAGGGCAGGTCCAAAGCCTTTAGCACCTGCAGCTCTCACCTGACTGCCGTTCTTATATTTTATGGGTCTCTCATGTCTATGTATCTCAAACCTGCTTCCAGCAGTTCATTCATCCAGGAGAAAGTGTCCTCAGTATTTTACACCACAGTGATTCCCATGTTGAATCCCCTGATATATAGTCTGAGGAACAAGGAAGTGAAAGCTGCACTGATGAAACTTTTAAGAAAGAAAATATCTTCATAATGAATATGCTCTTTATTAAGATATATGTGTGTGTTCGTAAGCATGTTTTTTCCCCAAATGTTACACTTTTAATTGTAGACACAGCTCCTATATTGAGTTTTACAAAAAAGCATGCTTTAAAACATGAATCCAAACAGTGTTCAATATAATGTGGTATAAGAACAACATTTAACATAATTCAACTGCTTTAATCTAAATATGCTTACTGTGTAGGTACATCCTTCAATATAACTAACGTGAGAAAAGCTGAAAATTGTTTAACAGTTATAGTTTACTCAACTCTGCCATTACATCTTGAATGACTGCTGTGTTAAAAAATACTGAAACTTGTCTTTCAAATAATCCTGATTCCCACTTATAGAGTAAGCATAAATCACAAGCTTGGATTGCAAAAATTGGTAAACTGAAGTTTTGTTTTTTCTTTAAAAACAGTTGACCAAGAGTCAGTGGGACCAGAATCGATTATGTTCCCTGTCCACCACTCATACTGGACATGGTAGAAATCCTTCCCATTTCATTCATACTCATAGATTTATGGCTTCCACTGCTGTAGTAGCTGCTATTTATTGCTTGTTGGCTACCTATGCAATGTTTGATTGAAATCACTGGGGTTTCCCTGTAAAACTGTGGATATGGTTATATCCATTCATGCAGCTCTGGCCGCCATAACCCCCTCCATACCCACCATTCAGTTGCTGGCTAGCTGGGCCACCAAAACTGGACCGGTTTGACAAGCCAATTCATCCCATCATTTGACTACCATAAGCACCACTGCCTGCTCCCACTATAGAATTCAAGAAGAGTTCTACATACCTGTTTTGTTGCATATTTGCTTTGTCTTTTGATATAGCTGACACAGCATCTTCATAAGTAGCAAACTTGACATCTGCTTACTCTGCCATCAGGACCAATCTCAATGTGTACTATCATGGGGTTGAGTGGTGAAAAAAATTATAAATGTAATCTGAGTTGAGATTATCTATATATTCAGATTGCTAAATATGTGTACATGTAAGATGAATAAGATGAAAAAAAGAAAGTATGAAAGTGAGAAGTAGCATATATTTTAAATATAAAGTTTAATACCTTTGTTGGAATTGAACATAATTTGATTCCTTAGTTTTCTGAATCCAGTCAAAAAGGGAAAAAATCATGGTGTACTATATAATCCTATGAGGAGATCAACCACACCAAAGTGCAAAAAGACATTTTTTCTTATAGAAATTTGTATGGAAAATACTGAACACTGTGATGGAAATCATCACAAACATTTTATAATAAATGTGGAAGAATTTTTGTTGTTCATTTGTTTTAAAGGGCTATTAAAAATCAATGTTGCTATATGGAAGTAGAATTCTATGCAGCAAGGAATCAAGTTAATATGATTTCTTTGAGCATATTTGGCATCTGTTGATCCAGAGACACAACTTAGCATATGTAGATGAGAAAATGATATTTATAGTCTCATAAAAATAATGTGTTTTTTTCTTCTTGACGAGTATGTACTGTATTTCACTGCATTCTGTTCATTCGAGTTTCTGTTGTCTCTACGTGCTGTAAACTACATGTCTTTGATTCCTCTGTATGTTATATTTTGACTTAAGCAAAATGAAAAAGTTTATGGACTTCAAGAATGAACTTGTCAACCTAAAAATAAATTGAGGTATGCTGATTATAAGAAGAAAAATTTCATGTGAGTCAAAATGAGAATGGGCACCAAGAAAAACATTTTAAATTGCCCAGAATAAATGCTCTGAAATGATATACAAGTAGTTTTACAGATTAAACAAAACAAAACAACAACAAAAAAAAGGAAAGAAAGAAAAGAAAAAGTGCAGCAAACCAGTTACTAAATTGCATTGGTTGAAAATAACATAGGTCATTAATTGGTGATCACTCATTATATATTCCAGAGAGGAATCATCCTAAGTAGGAATGAGATATTTTCCAAATTATTTATTACTCTAATGGCATCAGTTTGTCTACTAATGTGACACCATTAAAGGTTAAGATTAACCAGATAATGAGGATTTGAAATCAAAAGGGCATGACTTCTGTCCTATAACCCATGTCTGCCATACCCAATAAGAGTCTGTAGCTTCCCTTTTTAAAAATTTATGTCTTAAAACTTTTAAATGATCAAAAAATATAATACAATGTATGAGCAATGTGATGTGTTTATTACAGTAATTTATATGTTCAAATTAAACTTATGAATACAATGTGCCAGACACTGAGTGTTGGAATATTAGGGTGACTGTGCTAGAAAAAGATTTCTCCTCACTTTTGGGGGATATGGGAAGATTGATAGACAAAAAGAGAACTAATTAAATGAGCAAACATGATAAATGTAAACATAGATAACTGCTTTGGAAAGAATGAGCTATATAATTTTCAATGAGCCAAAGACTATAATCAATAGAGTTCTTTGAAGAAGGGACATTTGAGATGAACTCCAAGTGAAAAAAAAGTGCAGTTGTGCAAAAACATAAAGCCAGCTGAAAGCAAAAGGCAAAGGTTGGAACAAACTTGTCCACATTGAAGAAAGAGAAGGCAGTATGGCTGAGGCTTAGTGAAGGGGAAATTAACATGAACAGCTGGTATATACCGGACAAGCCATTGGTATATTTCAACAGAGTGATCTAATCTGGTTTAATTGGATAATTTTTGGTAATAATTGATTAGAAAGTAGATAGGTCTGTATGTGTGTGTATGTGTGAGGGGCAGATTGAGCAGGGAAAACGTGCTATTGGCCAGAGAAGAATTAGAACAGTTTTGAGGCCATTGAAATGATCTTGGTGAGAAATGATGTGATTTAACTTACAATGATAGATGAAAATCATGGATGGTATAAAGGTACATTTCCAACCTTGAATCAAGATTTGCTGTTAAATGGAAAGTGGATGCTTGAGAATGACAAATTTTAATAAAATTTTAAAAAAATTTGGAAAAAAGGAATATAGAAATAAAAATAAAGTCCAATAAAAAACAGACATAGACCATAACAGCATAAAAACATTTGGATGTTGTATCTGTCTGAGTTTCCAAGTATCTAAAATAAATATAAACATGGCAGTATAGCTAGCTGCATAATTATAATTATTATAGAGAAGGCACTGTTCCAATTACTCATAGTAAGCTAAATTTTCTTATAGTTGTAATAATTGCTTCTTACTTTTTTCCCAGCCCCAAAGAAATAAAAAGTTTCAAAAAGATTTTTTTTTAATTTAAGGAAAAAAATACTAGTAGGTAGATCATTTAAAAGAAGGAGAAAAGCTATGTTTTCATATATAGAGGATTTCTTCCTCTTTGGGTCGTCTCTCAGGAAATGCCTCTCTCATGTTACTGAGTAATTAAGATAAGTCTGAGATTTTTTTTCCTATTGAAAAGGAGATTTTCCTCACCTTTGCTGAGAAACTCAATGAAGAAAAGAGAGAAGAGGCAAGAACCAGGCTGATCCAGGGATACTATAAGGAAGGTTCCTGCATTTAATTTTTCATGCATATTCATGTCAGACATCACTTCTCTGTTATAGTACTTCAGAAAATGCAGATATAGCTTCAAATTTCTTTTAAACTCAGTGCTCTAGGCTGCTATGATCATTGGAGTGATGAAGACAGGTATGAGAAAACCTGATTACCTTGCAGATTTTACTAATTTTGTATTCAGCTGATACATAGAGTAGTAAAGTTCCCCAGGTTGAGAGGTGACAGTGATTTGGGGGACATAGAGACATTGTGATTTAGCTAGGGCTAAAGAACATTTGTTTCTTAAATGTTCTCTTTGCATATACCAGTTTAAATATTTGGAACATTGAGAGACAAATGCTGAGGAAAAAAGTATAGGATCACAACCTACTCGGTTGCCTTTTCAAAAGAACAATTAATACTGTTTTTAAGTAAATTTAATATATGTATATTAAAATTTACATTCTCCAAAGAATATATTTTTGTTTCTGTTCATGAGGTCAAAGAACTGATTGTATAAATTTCTGAAGAAAAAATAAACAAATACACAATAACAGGAATGTTGCTACCTAAACCACAATAAAATCTGAGATTACTATGTGCAATTTACACATGCCAACCTTATAGCTTAGATGTAAAATTTTAAGACTAGACAAACTCCTCTGAATTGCTAGTGGATAAAAAAAGAGTCTGAAACTCTAATATAGCTGAGAAATTGCCACACTGGCCATAATAGAATAATGGAAATTACAGTTAAGTTCCCATCATAAACAACTAGAAAAACAGAAAATGTATTCTAAACACTTTTTTGAAACATTGGGTAATAAGTATTCCAGAAGTTTATTTCTCCAATATAAGAGAAACAAATGAGGTGAGGCTAATAAACATCTTCATGGGGCTATATAAATCTTCATGGGACTTGGCTTAGCATCACTGAATAGGGTAAAACTCTATAAAGTGAGGCAAATAGTAATTGCTGGGAAGCTATAAGGTGAACTCTTCTTAGTGCATGGATATCTGCTATATATTGCCAAACCATTCAGCCACAGAACACTGAACTTTTTGAACAATTAGGAGGAAAAAAAAAGAGGGTTGGGGCAATAGTAAAGCTACATTTTTCCTGGAGTAAGAGTTATCCCAGACCTGTCTTTTAAAAAAAGGGACTTAATATCTCAAATGGCTCAAGATGATCAAATTACTTAAAGTGGCAGAACAAACAAATTTTGCCATTCATTAAATAAAACACAATCCAAATATGAAACAATGTTTGCATAGAATAGGAAATTTTTACATTCGAGGAGTAGCACATCATATTACATATGCAAGAGAAAAAACACTCCACAAAAAACACACATGATGGAATTATATAGAAATAACTTTAAAAACAGCTCTTTTTAAAGGATGTAAGGATTATAGGCACACAGCTATAGTCCTAGCAGCATGGAATGTGGAGGCTGAGGCAGATAATTGCAAATTTATGGTCAGCCTCTGCAATTTAGTAAGACCCTAAGCAACTTGAAATCCTGTATAAAAGTAAAAAAATAAAAGGTGTGGGGATATAGTTCAGAATTAAAATGCCTCTGGGTTCAATCTCCAACAAGGAGGGAAAAAGATGTAAGGAGGAAAAAAGAGAAAACCCTGAAAATGATAAAAATGGAAGACATCAAAAAGACCCTGAGAGATTGACATAGCAAAATTGGCAGTTGGTCGCTCCAAGGACATATCTCACTGATTTCCACAGAAATTGAAAATCAACAAAAACTGTCAGAATATAATTTGTTAAACATTTATTTACAGCACCCAAGTAAATGCTGAATTAAGAGATTTCAAAGATGATACTAAAGCTGTGTGGCATTTTGCTTACCCCTTTCTTATCATTATCCTTGGCTCCATGGTGGATTTAAAGATATTGGATTAGGTCCTGACTTCCTTAACAAGACTTCTAAAGTAGAAGAAATAAAATCAAGAATCAATAAATGGGGTGGATTCAAACTAAAATGCTTCTTCTCGGCAAACAAAACAATCAGTGAGGGGAATAGGGAGCCTACATTTGGGGAGAAAATTTTTACTGCATGCACATCAGATAGAGCACTAATCTCTAGGATATATAAAGCACTCAAAAATCTTAACACCACAAACATAAATAACCCAATCAATAAATGGGCCAAGGAACAGGACACCTCTTAGGAGATTATATACAATTAATCATCAAATATATGAAAAAATGTTCAACATCTCTAGCAATTAGAGAAATTCATATCAAAACTACTCTAAGGTTTCATCTTATGCCAGTCAGAATGGCAGCTATTATGAAGACAAACAACAATAAGTGTTAGCAAGAATTTGAGGAAAAAACTACACTCATACATTGCTTGTGGGACTGTAAATTGGTGAAATCAATATGGAAAGCAGTATGGAGATTCCTTAGAAAAGTTGGAATGAAATCACCATTTGACCCAGCTATCCCTCTTCTTGGTCTATATCCAAAGGACATAAAAACAGCATACTACAGGGATACAACCACATCAATGTTTATAGCAGCACAATTCACAATAGCTAAACTGTGGAACCAACCTCGATGCCCTTCAGTAGAAGAATGGATAAAGAAAATGTGGCATATATACACAGTGGAATATTACTCAGCATTGAAAGAGAATAAAATCATGGAATCTGTAGGTAAATGGATGGAGTGAAGTAAGTCAATCCCCCAAACCAAATGCCGAATGTTCTCTCTGATATGTGGATGCTGATTCATAATGGGGATGGAGAGGGGAACATGGAAGGAATGGAGGAACTTTAGATAGGGCAAAGGGAAAAAAAGTGAAGGGAGAGGGCATGGGGGTAGGAAAGACGGTGGAATGAGATGGACATCATTACCCTAAGCACACGTATGAAAACATGAATGGTGTGACTCTACTTTGTGTACAACCACTGACATGAAAAATTGTGCTCTATATGTATACTATGAATTGAAATGCATCCTACTTTCATGTATAACAAACAATTTTTTAAATAGTTTTTTTAAAGTAATACCTTTTCCCTCACATCTTTACCAGAATTTATCATTACTTATATTCTTTTAAAAAATTTTTATTTATTTATTTTAAAAATTTATTTTATTTTTTTTTAAATAATGGCAGTGGAATGTATTGCAATTTTTATCACACATATAAAGCACAATTTTTCATATCTTTGTATAAACTATATTCATGCCAATTCATGTCTTTATACATGTATTTTTTTTCTTGCATTACAATTCTTATTACACATACATACCACAATTTTTTGTATCTCTGTTTGTTATAAAGTAGGTTGACACCCAATTTGTGTCTTCATACATGTACTTTGGATAATCATGTCCATCACATTCCACCATCCTTGCTAATCCCCTGCCTCCTTTCTTTCCCTTCCTCCCCGCTTCCCTATCTAGAATTCATCTATTGGTCCCATGTTCCCCCTCCCTACCCCACTATGAGTCGTCCTCCTTATATCAGAGAAAACATTTGGTGCCGCAGTCTGGGCACAAATCACGAGCCACTGAAGCAGGAACAAACTTTATTTCTGAACTCCACCAGCACACTCCACACATGCTCCCAGGAACTCTCCCACACGCCTCGCAGCTCCTCCAGTAACCACCAACCGGAAATCCCTCCTCTGGCACTTCCCCAACCAATGGGAACTCTCCGGGAATCCCGAGAGAACTCCAAAGTAGCTCGAGAACTCCAAAGTAGCAGGCCAAGGCAGATAGCAGGGGTCTAATATTATAATTGAATACACAGCTTAACATAACCATTGTCATCTCAATGGCTTGCTGACGTCACCTCTCAACCACTCCGTTCTGGCAAAAATGCCATGCGTCATTCTGACTGGGCTATGGCTCTCAGCATCTCCCCCCTTCTGTTTAATTAAACACCAAGCATATGGCTTAGGGACCGTGCCTGTTAGGCTGTCCAATACTACATATGGTTCTTACCCGTCATTGGATGAGCTGACCTCAAGGCGTCAGCCTCCTGTCTTAGGTTGGTACCACTGCAATTGGATCATACCCGTCACTGACTACTGGTCCAGCATACAGCCATACTTGTGGATAGGCCTATGCCCCAGTGTGGGGGGGGTGAGGTTCTTTGCCTCACCTCTGTTGGCCCCCAAATTTGGCCTTGGTGCCAGTGTGGGGGGGTGAGGTTCTTTGCCTCACCTCTGTTGGCCCCCAAATTTTAGACCATCACTAGCAGAAGGGAGGAGGATGTAGAATGCCATGACACCAAGCCAAACGACGGCTCTTCTGGAAAAATTGTACCACCGGTGACACCATCAGCAAAGATACTCCAGCACTACCACAATTTGCTGCACCAACAGATAGTTCACAATGCATACAAGTGATACATAGTCCAGGCAAGTTCTGCAAGCAGTTCAAAGCAGAGGAATCTATTAATATATTCATTTCCTCCCAAAGTAAATTGAGTCCTTGATTGAGCATCACTTGTTGAGTTACATTATTCATTGATGCATCAGTTTATACAGTTTGTTGTGATAGCTATTGAAGAAGCTGTAGTTTGGTTTTATCTTTGTCTTCACCAGCACTGGGATGAAGATAGGAATTCTGGCAATGATGGCTAAAAAAAAAATAAAATTATGTAACATTCCAACAGGTACTAAGAAAACAATTTTCTGAACAATTTACATTATCCTGAACAGAATTATTAAATATAATGAAAAGGAAAGGTGAAAGTAAACAAACAGATCTGCTAACCTCCTTTTTTGTTCACATATTAAAACAATCCTCAACAGCTGTTTACCCAATTTAAATTAAACCATTTAAATCACGTGAATAAAAAAAAATTCGGATCCATTTTTTCATGAGCGCTCCTCATATATATGGACGTACGCACATACAGACATACAGCACAAAACAGAAGTGTGCACACATAACACACAACACATAAGACAATAGTAAAGACCTTGTAGCTTTACACAGGTGAAATCTCCATTGCAATGTTTAAAAACTCCCAGTCAAAAAATAAAACTGATCAGAAAAACATTAAGCTAGGTCTGTATGAGCTCAAAAAATAAAATAGAACTTCACAATATCAGAAAAGGCAATAATAAAATAGATATTGAAAAAGACATCCCGGTTACCAGCTGGGTTTGACTCTTTTTGGGATATCCCATCCTTTTTCCTGTAACTTGCATATTGGGTCTCAAGGTATTCCCACAAGCAAGCCCCAAGGTTTTTTACATTTGAAATAGGCTTTAATGGTGTTCATTATTCATTAGCCTCCAGGTGTGGGAGAACCACTGTTGCAGATGTAAGAATAGCCAAGCTGGAGCTCTGGATATCAGCTGTTATGGATTTGAGTCAAATCATCTTCTTTTAGGTCTGTAGAAATCGCTTTGGTTAGTCTCTCAAGAATCCACATCAGCTGCTGTTCTCCCTGTGGAAACACACAAACAGAACCCCAACCCCAGATAATCCCTGGGTCAGGACCTTTCCATTGTCCTGTTAGAATGTCCTTCCAAAGTACCTTAGGCTTATGTACATTTTTTGGACACATATGCCTTTCCGCAGCACTAAGCCCTGATGAATCCAAATTTAAAAAGTTTAGAGTAAAAAGGGTTATTTTAAGCTTATCTTTGGGGGATATATACCCCTTTCCAATTCCCTCTTTTTGCTTTAATAAGTACATTTTAATAGTTTGATGAGCTCTTTCAACTATGCCTTGTCCCTGTGGATTGTATGGGATTCCTGTTATATGAGTAATGCCAAATGATGAGCAAAATTGTTTAAAAGAGGTAGAAGTATAACCAGGACCATTATCTGTTTTTAACTGTTTTTGAATGCCCACAGTGGCAAAATTTTGTAAGCAATGAGCTATAATATCTTTAGTTTTTT
>NW_026000242.1:828549-843674 GCF_001458135.2 Marmota marmota marmota | reverse complement strand
CCATTAAATTCATATCCTTGAATATTTAGTTTTAGCATGGGGCGAGAATCTAAATTTAAAGACAGCATAGCCCAATCTACACCTGTGGAGTCTAATCTCCTGGAACCTCTTTCTATAGTACTACTGGAAAATTTATCATGCAGGCTCGGTGTTATTAATAACTGTGCTATTCTATCTCCTGGTGAAATTACTGATATACTTCTTGGAGAACTGGCTATAATTTTTATTTCACCTTCATAATTGGGATCAATTACCCCAGGACTTATCATAAGTCCTTTTAGAGTGAAAGAACTGCGTCCCAATAATAAGCCTACTGTTCCTTGGGGAAGAGGCCCTTTTACCCCTGTGGGAATGATTTGAACTCCCATCTCTGGAGTTAGTACTGCTCTGGCGGAGGCACAGATGTCCAATCCTGCACTTCCTCTGGTTTGTCTGATGAGAGATCTAATAGACAATGTGTCCTGGGCACTACCCTGATAGTGTCGCTGGGTTCCTCCAGTTCCCCGTATATTTGTGGTTGTGGGCCCTGGAGCATTGGGCCCCCCTGTCCATTTTTTGGCAATGGAGCCTGATGCTTTTCTCCATGATATCGTCGGTAAACACCTGGTCCTTGTTCATTTTTTGATAACGGAGTACCCTCTATGGTGGTTTGAGAACGGCATTCACTAGCCCAATGTCTCCCTCTATGGCATCGTGGGCAAATACCCGGTATTCTACTCCTTTGATACCTAGCTTTGTTAAACCCTCCTCCTATGGGGCAACTCCTTTTAAAATGTCCTGTTTGTTCACAATTGTAGTATGTTTTTGGCCTGGCATCTAAAGCCTTTGTACTGCAGCTGCCAAGACTTGCCCTTGTTCATTAATGTCTCTACATAATTTAATATATGGGTTTAAATCTCCATGTTTCCATGGTCTAATGACCTCTTTGCACCGATTTGCTTGCTCATAAGCCAGTTGTTTTATTAATGGCATTGCTTGTTCTGTATCCCCCAAAACTCTGGTAGCTGTTTGAATAAGCCTATCTATAAATTCAGCGTAAGGTTCATTAGCTCCCTGTATTACCTTAGATAATTGACCTTGTAAATCTCCATGTCCTTGTAAAGTCTTCCATGCCCTAACTGCATCTGCAGCAATTTGTGAATATATAGCATGATCATATTCAATTTGTTGCCATTGACCCTCATAAGGTCCTTTTCCTAACAACATATCTAGATTTCTTTGAGGGTAACCACCTGCTGCATTTTGCCTAGCTGTCTCCGTGCAAAATTCCTCAGTGGCAACCTTCCATAACAAATATTGTCCTCCATTTAGCACAGATTTACACATGCCAGCGCAGTCTGCTGGTGTCATGACCAAATTGGTAATGGATTCGACCATGCTTACAGTGAAGGGTGCTTGGGCACCATAGGTTGTTACAGCCTCCTTTAACTGCTTCACTGTTTTGAAATCTACAGCATGGTGAATTCGCTGCCCTCCTGCCTGCTCAAGTACAGGGCATGCTAATCTTTGAGGTCCTGTCTCAGGATCCCATCTATCAACTACGGGGGTTGAGGGCCACTCAGTTGTCTCCATAGGTGGAGCTGTTGGTTGAATTACTCCCTGTTGTGATAGAACAGAGTTAGTACCAGCCTCCTGCTGTAGCTTCCCCCCCTCATAGCTGTTTCTCCTCTAAGCTTTCTTCCTTTAAATTTTCTTCCTCTATCTGACTAGCTCGAGAGACCTTCTCTTTTGCTTGATCTAACATGTTTTCTACCATAGTCTGGACCTCTAACAATTTACTTAACACTCTTTCAGTTTGTTTTTTACTAATTTCTAATCTACTATAAAGATAATGCAAACCAACAAGATAACACAAAACAAAACCGAAACAGAATGAAACAAAAACGGAACAAAAAATCGTTGTATCAATTCTCCTATTTTCTTGACATGTGCATTTGTGGTCTATTTCTATCTCTTCCTCAGGGGTGAACAACTTCAAACCTTGAGCCAACCATTTTTCCCAGTTTGCCTGAGAAAGTTCTAGGGATAGGCAGCTTGAAACAAAAACAAAACAAATCAAAACAAGAACACATTGTTTTTTGAACAATGTGTCACCCATTCTCTCGCCTTCCCTCAGGGGCGAGCAATTTCATTTACCTCCGAGCTTCAGGCATTCCCCGCATGGGCCGCCAAATGCCGCAGTCTGGCTGGGCACAAATCATGAGCCACTGAAGCAGGAACAAACATTATTTCTGAACTCCACCAGCACACTCCACACACGCTCCCGGGAACTCTCCCGCACGCCACGCGGCTCCTCCAGGAACCACCAACCGGAAATCCCTTCTCTGACACTTCCCCAACCAATGGGAACTCTCCGGGAACCCCCGAGAGAACTCCAAAGTAGCTCGAGAACTCCAAAGTAGCAGGCCAAGGCAGACAGCAGGGGTCTAATATTACAATTGAATACACAGCTTAACATAACCATTATCATCTCAATGGCTTGCTGGCATCACCTCTCAACCACTCCGTTCTGGCAAAAATGCCATACTTCATTCTGACTGGGCTATGGCTCTCAGCAATTTGGCATTTGTTTTTTTTGGATTGGCTAACTTCACTTAGCATTATCGTCTCCAACGCTATCCATTTTCCTGCAAATGCCATGATTTTATTCTCTTTTATTGCTGAGTAAAATTCCATTGTGTATATATGCCACATTTTTTTATCCATTCATCCACTGAAGGGCATTTTGGCTCCACAGTTAAGCTATTGTGAATTGTGATGCTATAAACATTGATGTGGCTGTGTCCCTGTAGTATTCTGTTTTTAAGTCCTTTGGGTATAGTTCGAGGAGAGGGATAGTTGGGTCAAATGGTGGTTCCATTCCCAGATTTCCAAGGAATCTTCATACTGCTTTCCATATTGGTTGCACCAATTTGTAGTCCCACCAGCAATGTACGAATGTGCCTTTTTCACCACATCCTTGCCAACACTTCTTGTTTTTGGTCTTCATAATAGCTGCCATTCTGACTTGAGTGAGATGACATCTTAGAGTAGTTTTGATTTGAATTTCTCTGATTGCTAGAGACGATGAGCATTTTTTCATATATTTATTTATTGATTGTATATCCTCTTCTGAGAAGTATCTGTTCAGGTCCTTGGCCCACTTATTGACTGGATTATTTTTGAGTGTTTTTGTGTGTGTGTGTGTGTGTGTGTGTGTGTGTGTGTGTGTGTGTTTAGCTTTTTGAGTTCTTTACATACCCTAGAGATTAGTGCTCGATCTGATGTGTGAGGGGTAAAGATTTGCTCCCAAGATGTAGGCTCTCTTCATCTCACAGATTGTTTATTTTGCTGAGAAGAAAGTTTTTAATTTGAATCTGTCCCATTTATTGATTCTTGATTTTAATTCTTGCACTACAGGAGTCTTATTAAGGAAGTTGGGGCCTAATCCCACATGATGAAGATTAGGGCCTACTTTTTCTTCTATTAGATGTAGAGTCTCTGGTTTAATCTAGGTCCTTGATCCATTTTGAGTTAAGTTTTGTGCATGGTGAGAGATATGGGTTTGATTTCATTTGTTGCATATGGATTTCCAGTTTTCCCAACACCATTTGCTGAAGAGGCTATCTTTTCTGCAATGCATGTTTTTGGCACCTTTGTCTAATAAAAGATAATGGTAATTTTGTGAGTTAGTCTCTGTGTCCTCTATTGTGTACCATTGGTCTACCAGTCTGTTTTGGTGCAAATACCATGCTGTTTTTGTTACTATTGCTCTGTAGTATAGTTTAAGGTCTGGTATAGCAAAGCCACCTGCTTCAGTCTTCCTGCTAAGAATTGCTTTAGCTATTCTAGTTTCTTATTTTTCCAGATGTATTTCATGATTGCTTTTTCTATTTCTATGAGGAATGCAATTGGGGTTTTGATCAGAATTACATTGAATTCTATATGCTATAGTATGGTCATTTTGATAATATTAATTCTTCCTATCCAAGAGCAAGGTAGATCTTTCCATCTTCTAAGGTCGTCTTTGATTTCTCTCTTTAAGTTTCTTTAGTTTTCATTGTATAGATCTTTCATTAAGAATATTATTTTTTTAGGTTATTGTGAATGGAGTCGTTTTTATCATTTCATTCTCAGTGGCTTTGTCACTGATATACAGAAATGCCTTTGATTTATGGGTGTTGATTTTATATTATGCTACTTTGCTGAATTCATTTACTAATTCTAGAAGTTTTCTGGTGGATTTTTTTGAGACTTCTAGGTATAGAATCATATCGTTAGCAAATAGAGCTAATTTAAGTCTTCTTTTCCTATACATATCCCTTTAATTTCTTTTGTCTGTCTAATTGCTCTTGCCAGTGTTTTAAGAACTGTGTTGAATAGAAGTGGTGAAAGAGGGCATCCCTGTCTTATTCCAGTTTTTAGAAGAAATGCCTTCAATTTTTCTCCATTAGGAATGATATTGGCCTGAGGCCTTTACGATGTTGAGATATGTTCCTGTTATCCTTAGTTTTTCCGGTGTTTTGAACATAAAGGGTGCTGTATTTTGTCAAATGCTTTTTCTGCACTAATTGAGATGATTATATGATTCTTATATTTAAGTCCATTGATGTGATGAATTACATTTATTGATTTCTGTATGTTAAATCAACCTTGCATTCCTGGGATGAATTCCACTTGATCATGGTGCACAACCTTTTTGATATGTTTTTGTATTTGATTTGCCAGAATTTTATTGAGAATTTTTGCATGTATGTTCCTTAGAGATATTGGTCTGAAGTTTTCTTTCTTTGAAGTTCTTTGCCTGGTTTTGGGGATCAGGGTGATATTGGCCTCATACAATGAGTTTGGAAGTGCTGCCTCTTTTTCTATTTCCTGAAATAAATTGAAGAGTATTGGTACTAGTTCTTCTTTAAAGGTCTTGTAGAACTTGGCTGTTATTCATCCAGTCCTGGGCTTTTCTTGGTTGGTAAACTTTTGATGGCGTCTTCTATTTTTTCACTTGATATTGGTCTGTTTAAATTGTGTATATCTTCCTGACTCAATCTGGGCAAATCATTTGACTTAAGAAATTTGTTGATGCCTTCAATGTGTTCTATTTTATTGGAGTATAAGATTTCAAAATAGTTTCTAATTATCCTCTGTATTTCTGTAGTGTCTGTTGTGATTTTTGCCTTTTTCATCATGTATGCTGGTAATTTGAGTTTTTTCTCTCCTTTTCTTTGTTAGCATAGCTAAGGGTCTGTCAATTGTATTTATTTTTTCAAAGAACCAACTTTTTGTTTTGTCAAATTTTTTCAATTGTTTCTTTTGTTTTAATTTCATTGATTTCAGCTCTAATTTTAATTATTTATTGCCTTCTACTGTTTTTGCTGCTGCTTTGTTCTTCTTTTTCTAGGGCTTTGAGATGTAGTGTGAGGTCATTTATTTGTTGACTTTTTATTCTTTTAAGGAATTAACTCCATGCAATGAATTTTCCTCTTAGTTCTGCTTTCATAGTGTCCTAGAGATTTCAATATGGTTTGTCTATGTTCTCATTTATCTCTAGGAATTTTTTATCTCCTCCTTGTTGTCTTCTGTGAAACATTGTTCATTCAGTAGCATATTGTTTAGTCTCCAGGTGATGGAGAGATTTTTATTTTTTTATTTTGTCATTGATTTCCAATTTCATTCCATTATGATCTGATGAAATGCATGGCAGTAACTTTACTTTTTTGAATTTGCTAAGAGTTGCTTTGTGGCATAGTATATGGTCTATTTTATTGAAGGATCCATGTGCTACTGAGAAGAAAGTGTATCTGCTTGATGCAGGTTGAAATATTCTATATATGTCAGTTAGGTCTAAGTTATTGATTGTGTTATTGAGTTCTACATTTTCTTTTTTTATTGGTTGCTCAAAATAATACAATGATCTTGACATATCATATATCATACATTTGATTCAAATGGGGTATGAATTCTTATTCAACATTTGTCTGGAAGATCTATCCAGTGGTGAGAGATTATTGTGTTGTGGTCAATTTGACTCATGAACTTGAGAAGAGTTTTTTTGATGAACAGAGCTGCACCATTGTTTGGGGCATATATATTCATGATTGTTATGTCTTGTTGATGTATGGTTCCCTTGAGCAGTATGTAATGTCCATCTTTATCCCTTCTGATTAACCTTGGCTTGAAGTCTACTTTATTTGATATGAGTATGGAAATTATTTTTCCCAACCTTTCACCTTCAGTCTGTGGATGTCTTTTCATATAAGATGAGTCTCCTGGAAGCAGAATATTGTTGGGTATTTTTAAAAAATCCAATCTGCTAGCCTATGTCTTTTGATTATTGAGTTTAAGCCATTAACATTTAGGGTTACTATTGAGACATGTATTTCCAGCCATATTTGTTTATTTTTGTTATTTTACTTGAATTGGTTTTCCTCTTTGATTAGTTTTTTCTTTAGTGTACCATGTCCCTCTGCTGATTTTCATTGCTGTTTTTTATTTCCTCTTAATGAAATATTTTGCCAAGGATGATTTGTAATGCTGGTTTTCTAGCTATAAATTCTTTTAACTTTTGTTTTGTGGAAGTTTTTAATTTCATATTCAAATCTGAAGCTTAATTTTGCTGGATACAAGATTCTTGATTGGCACCCATTATTTTTCAGAGCTTCATATATGTTGTTCCAGGATCTTCTAGTTTTCAGGGTCTATGTTGAAAAATCTGCCATTACCCTAATTAGTTTTCCCTTATATGTAATCTGATACCTTTCTCTTGTGACTTTTAAAATTCTCTCCTTATTCTGTATGTTGGGCATTTTCATTATAATGTGCCTTGGTGTGGGTCTGTTGTGATTTTGTACATTTGGTGTCCTGTAGGCTTCTTGAATTTAAATTTCCAATTCATTCTTCATGTTTGCAAAGTTTTCTGATATTATTTCATTTAATAGATTGTTCATTCCTTTGGTTTGGACCTCTATGCCTTCCTCTATTCTAATAATGCTTAAATTTGGTCTTTTTATGCTATCTCATATTTCTTGAATGTTCTGCTTGTGGTTTCTTATCATTTTCACTGTGTGGTCTATGTTCTTTTCAAGATGATTTATTTGATCTTCATTGTCTGATGTCCTATCTTCTAAGTGGTCTACTCTGTTGGTGATACTTTCATTTGAGTTTTAATTTGGTTTATTGTTTCTTTCATTTCAAGGATTTCTTTCTTTTTCTTTTTTCTTTTTTTTTGGTATAACCTCTATCTCCCTGTTGAGGTAATCTTTTGCTTCTTGAATTTGTTTATGTAGCTCATTGCCAAAGTTATCTTTCACTGCCTGTATGTGTTCTTTTATGTATTCTTTGAGATACCAAAACATTTTGACCATGTAATCCTGAAATCTTTCTCTGTAATTTTTTTGCTGTAGTAGCCAATTCTTCTAATGATGTGTTGTCTTGACTTGTTTGTTGTACTTTCTTCCCTTGTCTTTTCATGTTGTTCATGTGTCTTTCTTTCCAACTCTGTGGATCTGGTATGTTATTATTTTTACCCTATAGATTTGTAGTGCTCTTGTAAGGTTCCAAGATCTTTCCTTTGTGGGGAAGGACAATGTTAACAGATCCAAATATCAACTATACATCACCTATTAAAAAATTGTTGTATTAAGACATTTACAGTTTAGTCTCAATGGATTCAATTATTATTTTAAATATAATCAGTAGTTTCATAAAAAGGTTTACAGTTTCTGGCAGTGGGCAATGACTGGGGGTCAGGTGTAGGACGATATGTTGAGGGGAGAAGATGTGAGGGTATATAGTTAATATATTTTAGGAAATGTGAAGGAGAAATCTAATGAAAATGGTTAGTAACAGGAGAATAGATAGGAAATAGTTTGGGGTAGACAATTATGTGGGAAGACAGTAGAGTACATAAAACAAACACATATATGTTTTTAGAAAAATACCGGATGTTAAGATAGTATAATTTGTAGGGTGAAGGATGAAGAAATAGAAAAAGGGAAAGAAAGAAAGAAAAAAGAGAGAGAAGAAAAAGAAAAAAGAGAAAAAAAGAAAAAAGAAGGAAAAAAGAGAGAATAAAGGGCTTATGCAATTCCTCTATATGATATTATTCAGGTGACTCAAAGTTCTATTTCATGCAAATTTCTTGGTTTTACATATGTTGGGGATGTGAGGGACAGTGGATAGAGGGATATAAGAGAAAGAAGAGGAGAAAAAAAATACTCTTAGAGATCCATTTCTTTTTCTTCTCATCCAGTAGGTGGGGTTGTCTCATCCAGTAGGTGTCTCTGCCCTTAGGATGGTGTAGGTAACCAGGGTGTGAAGACTGAACCTGGTGTGGAGTGCTGCCCACCAGTCCCAGCAGGAAAATAGCACCTCACAGGTATTTTTTTGTGACCACTCATCTGACTGGAGACCCCAGTATTGTCTCCCGCTCTTGCCTGGAGATGTCCCAAATCTTGATCTCTCTGTTATGTTCCAGACATTAGTCCCCTCCCCTCTCTAATTTATCAGGTCCCAATTGTGGGACCTCTCATCCCCAGGCTCACACCAGGTGGGCGGTACCCTGTTTGCACTTCACTCCTGTCCAACTGAGAGCTGTTCTTGTGTTGGGCCACTGTGCCAATTTAATGTTGTTGGGGAGGAGGGAGGAATTGGAAATCAGGTACCTGCTCAAATGTCAATCCAATCTGATAGCCATGCCCCCCCCCCCAAATGGTGGGGAAGGTTTTCTAAGATGGAGTCAGTCTACTTCCAACGCCAGGGTGTCTGGTGATGTGGGGCGGGGTGGGGGGAGCTGGGCGATGGCCTTGTGCTGTGGATAGGTAGCAGCCAAGTGCCCTGCAGGGGAGTGACACATAGTCTGGAGTTCTGCAGAGGTGCTGGCAAGTGTTTCTGCTAAGCCGCTTGTGAGCCGGGCGTGAGCTAGAACTGTGGGCTTTGTTTCTGGAGTCCGGAGACTCACTCAAGCCCAGAGGCTCTGTTTTCTCCATGGGTGGTCAGAGCCGCTGGTGATTTCTGCAAAAATCCACTGGCCCCTGGAGATCTGATCTGGGAATTGCCCCCACCTAATATGGTGAGAATGTTTAGCCAAGATGGCAGTGGTCTGCTTCCAATGCTAGGGTGTCTGGTGAGGTTGGGGGAGCTGAGCAATGGTGTTATGCTGTGCATAGGTAGCAGCTGAGTGACCTTCGTGAGAGTGGTGTGAAGTCTTGGTGGTCTGCAGATGTGTTGATAGGTGATTCTGGTAAGGCGCTCCCCAAGTCTTGCATGAACTGGAACTTCGGGCTTTGGATCCTGCTCAAACACTGAGGCCCGGAGCCCTTCACGGGGTCACAGTGCTGGTGATTTCTGCAGAGAACAGCTGTATAGGGGTCTTCTAACACTCTCAGAGATGCAGTATTCCAACTAGGTGAGATCTGGATCACAGAGCAACACAGAATGCTGCCTCCTTCTGGTCCGCCATCTTGAAAACCATTACTTATATTCTTGATGATTGCCATTATAATTGAGCTGAGATAGAATTTTAGTGTAGTTTTGATCTGCACTTTCCTGATGACTAAATATGTTGAACATTTTCTCATGTATTTGTGTTAGCCATTTGAATTTATTCTTCTGAAGAAATTAATTCATTTGCCCATTTACTGAGTTATTTGGTTTTTTAAATGTTGAGTTTTTTATTTCTTCATATGTTCTGGATATTAATTCTGTCAGAAGAATAGCTGGAAAAGATTTTCTCTCATTCTGTAGGTTCTCTTTCCATACTGTTGTTTTCTTTGCAGTGCATAAATGTTTTAATTTGATGTGGATCCATTTCTTAATTCTTGGTATTATTTCCTGAGATTTAGAATTCCTATTGAGAAAGTCAGATACATGCCACTCTTTGATATTTTTCTGAAACAATTAAAGTCAGTATACTATGATAATAATCAATGCATATTTGTGTTTATAGCAGTGCAATTCACAATAGCCAAATAATGAAACCAGCCTGTGGGAAGCCATCCATGAAATACATGAGGAACTTCTCTTGACATGGAAGCCAGGGAGGGATAGGCCTGGCATTGGGAAATTTCTGTGGCTCTCTAGAGGCAATAGATCACCCAATTCATGTGACCTTTCCCTCCTCTCTGCTAGAAAGGTTTCTCATACTACTGCTAGAGATGAGCATATCCTGTTAGGAACTGAACAGCCCACATTAGTCCTATTTTGAAGAACATTCTATGGAAGGCCTTTGATGTTTTCTGATATAAATAAAGCAGGTGGAGGCCTCATTTGGTCCAGAAGCTCAATCTGTCTGATCAGCTTGCCCTTCCTGCCCCTGCTTTTGAAACTAATTTCTGTGTTCTGTTTTTTTTCCATTTTATTTCTCTTTTCTTTTATTTCTCAGCCATCCCATTCCAGCGAGGGGAACCCCATTTCCACTGCCCATGTGGACATGGATAGGACCTGCCTAGGTGTCCATCAATAAATCAACATATAAAGAAAATGTGGCATATACATACACAATAGAGTTTTGTTCAATTCCAAATGAAAGTATGTCATTTTCAGGAAAATTGATTGAACTGGAGAGTATCATGTTAAGAAAAATAAACCAGACTCAGAAAGTCTAGGGTTGTATGTTCTCTCTCATACATGTAAACTAGAGAAAAAAATTTTTTTAAAAAGGACCTTATAAAAATTAAAGGGAGACCAGTGGAGTTGAGATAGGGTATCGGGGGGAGGGAGGAGTTGAGTAAAAAGGAGGTACTGGGAAATAAAATTAAGCATATTATGTTATCTGCATGTATGACTATGTCATAATGCACCAATTTAAAAAAGACATACTACATTAACTCAAAGCTAAATGAAGAAATAAAGATCTCCAGTAAAGTATTATGTATTTGTGTAACTCCAATTTTTATTTCCTAAATGATTTAAAGACAATGCATAAAACATCTTAAATCTATGTTCATAGGCATACATATAAAGATGCAATGTGTGACTTCCTAAAACAAAAACAAAAACAAAAATCTTAAGAGAGGAAGGGATGGACCTATATATGAATAGAGTACATAATTTTGAAGGTAAATCAGTATCAATTTAACTGAACTTGCTATAAATATGAAATGACAATTAATTAATTAATTAATTAACCAAGGAAATGTCCATAAATGTAAAAGGAAATAAAAAAATCCATCATTGTGATAAAATACCTGAGGAAGTCAACTTTAAGAAGAAAAGATTTATTTTAAATCATGATTTCAGAGATTTCAATCCATAGTCAGTTGGCTCTGTTTTTGGGGGGCTTGTGGTAAGGGAGAGCATCATAGTAAGGAGCTTGTAGTGAAACAAAGCTGCCAACTTCATAGTACCCAGGAAATAAAGAGAGAGAAAGGGATCAGGGTCCCAATAACCCACTCAAAGCAATGTTCCCAGTGATCTATTTTCTCCCACTGGGGCCCGCCTACTAAGGGTTTTACCACTTCCCAACAGTGCCACAGGCTCCAGCCAAGTCTTTAGTATATGGGTCTTTGGGGAAACATTTAAGATAATTTAGGATCCAAACCGTAACAACATAGTAAAATACAAAACATCAGAATGAGTGGCAGAAAAGCTATGAAACAAAATGAAAAAATGGCAGAAGCCCTTTCATCTGGAGTGGTTATATTGACATGAGACAACATGGAATTTAAATCAAAATCTGTTGTAGGAAACTAAAAAGAAAGTAATATATTGAATGGAAGGGTCAATTTATCAAGAAAATAATAATGACAAACATATATACACCAAATAGCAGTGTTCCAGAATACATGAAGTTGACAATAATAAATGTGAACAGAAACATAGACAGTTCTATAATAATAGTCAGAGACTTCACTATCTCAATTTTAATAATAGAAAAATTAGAACAGTTCTATAAAAAGGCAAAGGAATTGGATATCACTATAAACCCACGAGGTCTAGCAGACACATAGGAACACTCAACCCAATAACGGCAGAACACACGTATTTTTCTCAGTGCACATGGAACATTCTTCAGGATAGACTACATGTTAAGTCTCAAATCTCAATAAATTAGAAAACTTAAAGTACTGCAAAGTGTCAACCACAATAGAATGAAGCTGAAATTGAATAACAGAAAGAAAACTGGAAAATTCACAAACTTGTAGAAATTAAATAACATACTCCTAAGTACCTGAAGGGTCAAAGAAGGAAATAAAAGAAATGAAAAAAATACTTAGAGGTGAATGAAAAACAAAAGCAAGACATACCAAAACTGGTGAGATACAGTAAAAACTATGCCCAGAATGAAATAGCTTAATTGCATACATTAGAAAGAGGAAGAATACCCAACTTTATACCTAAAGAACTAAAAATAGAACAACTCAATATCAGAAAAAAGGAAATAAAATTAGAATGAAGTGAATAGAAAACATTAGAGTTATCTAGAAAATGAAATAGCTACAAAAATCACCTAGAATTGACAAAACTTCAACTAAGAAGACAAATACCTAAATTTTAAAAAGCATATAATTATTCATTTGACAAAGTTGAGGAAAAAATTCATGAAAAAAATCTTTTTGCAAGGTAGGAAATGAAATGTAATAAAAGATTTTAAAAAATTAACAACTTTCATAACCACCTCTCTATAATAATTTGTAAATCTTAGTGAAATGGATTAATTTTAAAAGAAAATTTGTATTGATTAGAGAAAAATTTAAATTACAAGTAAATAAAACTTTTATAGTTACAAAGAATTATTTTCAGAACAAGCTCCAAGCCTATTAGTTTTCACTGAGAAATTCTGTTAAAAAGTATCAAGAAGTAAATTTTCCAGATGAGAAAAACTTAAAAGGAATCCCCTATCAATGAGGTCTAATACTCATTTCTAAACCTACCACCACACTCTGAAAAGAAAGGTCAGGACTGACTGCAGCAATTAATAGAGAAGTGAAAGTCCTAAAACTAAGGCCTTCCGGATCCACAGGTTATGCATCTTTGTATTCAACCAATCGTGAATTAAAACTATACTTAGGCCTAAATTGTTTTTGTCCCTCATTTTACTCCCTGAAAAAATGCAGTGTAACAACAATTTACATAGAATTTATTTATGTTAGATATTTTAAGTAATTAGAGATGATTTAAAGTATGGGAAATGATTATGTAGATTATATGTATATAGTATGCTATTTTATATAAGGGAGTTGAACATTCACAGATTTTTGGTAACTAAAGGAGTTTTGAACCCAAATCCTTAGGGATACAAAGATATTGAACAAACAAACCAAAACAGCAGCACATTGATATCTCATCCAGAAAGTTTAGAATCAGCTTAATTAAGGGATGCATCAAAATTTATGTCATATAAATTGACCCTATTTGGAAAGATTGATGATATCAATAGGCTCTGGATATATTCTTTTTAAAATTTTTTTTTTAGTTATAAAAGGACACAATGCCTTTATTTTATTTGTTCATTTTTTATGTGGTGTTGAGGATCGAACCCAGTGCCTCATATGTGCTAGGCAAGCGCTCCATTACTGAGGTATAACCCCAACCCCACTTAGAATATTCTTTAAATTTCTGAGTTGAAATAAAATAACCAAACAACCAAATAAAAAACCCATCCAAATCAAATAGATGCCCTCCAGTAGATGAATGGATAAAAAATGTGATATATACCACATTTTTATCATATATATATTATATATATATTCTCTTTTATTGCTGATATATTTATATATCAGCAATAAAAGAGAATAAAATCATGGCATTTGCAGGTAAATGGTAAATGGATGAAGTTGGAGACTATAATGCTAAATGAAGTTAGCCAATTCCAAAAAACCAAATGCCGAATGTTTTCTCTGATATAAGGAGGCTGATTCATACTGGGGTAGGGAGGGGGAGCATAGGAGGAACAGAAGAACTCTAGATAGGGCAAAGGGGTTGGAGGAGATGCTAGCAGACATGGGATTAGAAATGATGGTGGAATGAGATGGACATTATTACCCAAAGTACATGTATGAAGACATGGATGATGTGAATATACTTTGTATATAGCCAGAGATATAAAAAATTATGCTCTATATCTCTAATATGAATTGTAATGCATTCTGCTGTCACATATAACAAATTAGAATAAAAAATTTTTAAAAAAGTAAAAACCCATCCAAAACCTTTAGTAATCTAGTAATAAAATTATCTTACCTCAACAAAGAAAAATCCATATTTAATATGAGAAACACAAGAAAAAACATATGATCACCTTATTAACATATTTTTTCTGGATTTATATTTAATATTTTTTAACAAATGAAACACATCTACATGTATTACTTTAAAAACAAGTAAAGCTAGGTCATAGTGCTAATAGAATTGATAGAATAATCAATGGAATAATCAATATTCTTGCAACAAATCTTTATATCTCATAGAAAAACAGTATATAATTAAAACACACACACACACACACACACACACAATCCTCCAAAAGAAAAGGTCGGCCCAGCGACCTGCAGGCGTGGTAGTCACGTCACCCCAATTGGAGTAGGGGCAGGGCAGAGCCGCTGCCCGCGCCGGGAACAGGCCCAGCGACCTGCCGGCGTGGTAGTCATGACACCCCAATTGGAGTAGGGGCAGAGCAGAGCCACCACCTGCGCCTGCAAGGTAGGCAGACCTGCAACCGACCGGCAGAACAGGCCCAGTGACCCGCTGTCGTGGTAGTCACGTCACCCCAATTGGAGTAGGGGCAGAGCAGAGCCGCCCCCCGCGCCTGGAACAGACCCAGCGACCTGCAGGCGTGGTAGACACGTCACCCCAATTGGAGTAAGGGCAGAGCAGAGCTGCCGCCCGCGCCTGCAAGGTAGGCAGACATGCGACCAACCGGCAGAACAGGCCCAGCAGCCCGTCAGCATGGTAGACAGATCACCCCAATTTGAGGAGGAGCACAGCCGCCGCCCGCCCCTGCAAGGGAGAATTTTCAACTATACAAGAGCAATATAAATATATAGGGGGAAAATTTCAAAAACACAACAGTTTCACAAAGCAGAAAGATATGCGAGCAGTATGAAAAGACAAGGAAAGAAAGGACACAAGCAATGCAGGTCAACTCAACTTTAGAAGAGGTAATAGCTGCAGCAGATGAAATGTCAGATAAAGAATTCAGGATATACATG
>NW_026000242.1:791937-827782 GCF_001458135.2 Marmota marmota marmota | reverse complement strand
AAGAGCATGAGAAGAAGATTAACATTAAACAGGGATGAGAGGTGGGAGGGAAAGGGAGAGAGAAGGGAAATTGCATGGAAATGGAAGGAGACCCTCAGGGTTATATAAAATTACATACAAGAGGAAGTGAGGGGAAAGGGAAAAAATACAAGGGGGAGAAATGAATTACAGTAGATGGGGTAGAGAGAGAAGAGGGGAGGGGAGGGGAGGAGAGGGGGATAGTAGAGGATAGGAAAGGCAGCAGAATACAACAGACACTATTATGGCAATATGTAAATCAATGGATGTGTAACTGATGTGATTCTGCAATCTGTATATGGGATAAAAATGGGAGTTCATAACCCACTTGAATCAAAGTGTGAAATATGATATATCAAGAACTATGTAATGTTTTGAACAACCTATAATAAAAATTAAAAAAAAACAAAAACAAAAGAAAAGGTCTATTTTGGAAAAGAATTTGGAAATTTAACTTATAAATTTAAACAAAAAATAAATAAAATAAGGAAGAAAAACAAGAACAAATTTTAGATGGTTTAGGATGAATATTGAAATGTGAGGCCTTTTTAAATATAAAAAAAAAACAACAAAAAATTGGCGTAATACTGATACCAAAAAACTGGCTATTCACTGGTAAACTGTTAACATAACAATTTATGTATGTTATAGACATACACATTTTACAGTAAATGCATGGATACCTACTTATGGAATGTTCACATATATGTGCATGTAATAATATATGTTTATTTTTCTGTAAAAGTAGTTACTATTCTTAATAAATAACTCACAAATTAGATAAACAATAAAGCAATACCAAGAAAGCAATGAAGGTTATGGAAGAATTTTTAAAAGGCAAAAGAAGTGTTTATTTTTAATAATAGTAATTAGAAATTATATTAAAATTAGAATTTTAATAAATAATGAAAAATGAAGTGAAAATTTATATTTATTGATGGCAAGAGTGCAGTAAGACACCTGCACTGTATACATTTTCTTAAAATCAATATATATCAAGCATTCAATAGAATTTGCATCTCTCTGAGGAATTTTTCTAAGATATTAGAAAGTTTGGGGATTGTTTATAGCATATAATTTACCTTATTAGCATGCATAAATATTATCAGCTATTTAAATGACCTTTAAAGTCTTTAGCAAGAATAATTGTGAGAAAATAATTATTAGGGGTTTTGGGGTGTAGCTCAGTGATAGAATACCTATTTAGTATGTGTGAGACCCTTGGTTTGATTCCTAGCATCAAAGGAAAATAAAATCAGCACAGAACAATAAAAGCCAATTGAGGTGTATTTGAAGTAGTAGGCTAGATACTTACTTCTTTCTTTTTTGCATTTAAATATTTAATTCCATATTGTAGTTTGGTATGGTTATATGAGAGAACACAAGAGAAAGATTAAAATAACCTACCACCAACAAATTTTGGAAACAGGTAATTAAAAATTTAATATTTGAAGGTCAGGGCTGTGACATGGTGATGAGGGAGAGTGGTTAATTTGTCCTAAAGGGATGGCTAACTTGGGTCATTGCCCTTCCATTCCCTTTCTGCTGGTGTGGTCTCCAGTGACACTTGGTTTAGGAGAGCACCAGAGGTTTGCCTGCCCCATGCCTGGCATTTACCTCCTGCTGTTGTCAATAATCCCTTTGTGCTAGAACTCACCACCTTCAATTCCCTAACCCCTCTCAAGGGCCTGATGGAATCTTCACAGCTTTACAAATTTTGACCCAAGTTATATGCATTATTGCTACAGAGATATTTTACATGGGAAGCTCCAGGTGAGTGACTATCAGCTGTTTCACTTGTCATAAGCTTTATTTCATTCATTTGAAGTCTGGAAGGACACACAGGACTGTAGTCCTGGCTGTTCTACTAACTGACCTTGAGGACTCAGTGTATTGTTGAACTTCTTTGGGTCTTAATTCTGAGCAACTTTATAGTACAGACCACTTTTCCTGTTAAGTTCTGTTCACTTTCAGGATAAAGAATAAGATTAAAATTAGAATGTTTCCTCTCTAACTGGAAATATGTGTTCATTAAAGTAGAGTGATTTCAACAAAAGGCTTAAACTTTTATAATTCTCCTAATGAAGGACTATCCCACAGTTTTAAATCTTTACTTAAATCATTGCTTAAACTCAAGTGCCACACCTAGGAGGTTCTAATGCGTAGATTTGATTTTCTGACTCCCTTGCTCAGAAACTCTACCTAAACTAGGGACTCCTTAGTCTAACATTTAAAGTTGAGAACACAATCTGTTCTTTATCTAAATTTTCAATATTATCCCTTACTTAAGTTTCTATCTACAACTGAACATTTGACCTTACCCATTCATATCCTCCACTCTCAGATCTCCACATATTTTCTTAATCTGTCCTTTCCCTTGAAATTCACCATCTTTGTTGCACCCTATTTCTGACAGTTAAATATCATTTCCAAATCTCAAGACATAGTCATAAATAAATTTCAAGGTATTGTTACCAAGATTTCTTCTAAATAAATAAAAGACATTAGGCTAAATGCTTTTTATACATTATTGGATTTCATGCTTAACCTAATATTAAAGGATATTATCCTCCTTTTATACTTTTGAAAACTGCAAGATAGGCATTAATGCTCACATTTTGCAGATTAGATCCACAGCAATTAGAGACTTTGCCCAGGTGTTCCTAGTTAATGAGTTTTAAAGCCAGGGTCTGTACAGATGGTACTGAGCTCTAAAGCACATGTTATCTTCTCTGTGAAATTTTGTTTTTGTAGAGTTAGCAAATGTTATGGTTATTGAGCACCTTCTGACTGCTGGTATAGAGATCCTTGGATGAAGGAAATATACAGCTCTCAGTCCTACAAGCAGGGGGATTTTCTTCCCCATTAACACAGTATCTATAATCTTCCAAACACATTTATTACATTTTAAATCTATTCTCAATTTTAATTTTATTCACAATTATCAGAGTGATTATTTTCTTATTTTTAATCTAAAATGTAATCCAAGAAAGTAGAGGTCTTAAGAAACACATTATTCTTATAGTTAGTAATACTCTCTACACAAAATATTTTGCAAATAAATGATTATTGATTTGGATGAGATAGGAAATTCACACATAATGTACAGAGTTATACTTAAAATGTTAAAATAAAACCCTGCATACTGATTAAAATGTAAAACTACATTTGTATTTCTGGTGATGAGATATATTACCTTGAAGTTCTGTCAAATCCAAGGAAGGTTTCAGGCATGATAAGCTCAAGAAAATTCTTAAATCCATACAGAGGTTGCAAATACATTATGTCTTATATATCCGTTTTTACATATCTTGCATGATTTGATGTTTAAAATATCTCAGTGAGGAAAATTTGGCATATTGTTATCATTTTATCTTACATACAGAAAACTAAAGATTTGAGAGGGATTAAGTAAATTTTCCAATGCCATATATATTTTAGTGCAGAAGCATAACTAGAGTTCAGGTTCTGTGATGTAGTTTCCACAAACATAGCCTTTTGTGGGGCTGTTGAATCCTTACTAGTATATTCTCTAGTGGCCTAATAAACAGGTTATCTTGTCTAGTAGATCAAGGTTTTTGTAATCAGTCTTACAAAATGTGTCCTATCAGGCACAGGGTTATTTCATAATTTGGTATATTATAAATTTCCAAATAGCTGTTTATTGTGAGGAAGATTGGTAAAGCATCACAAGTGGAATGCAACTTATTATTGTAGCGCAACTAGCCTCAAAGGTCCTTGAAAAGGAGTTCAGAAGAAACTTCCTTCCTGCTTTGATTAACACAGTAGCTCCTAACCACATAGGGCTTTGGAGAACACTTGAAATATGGCCAGCACAACTTTAAAAAAACCCTATTTTAAAATTTAATTTAATAAAAAATTATTACTAATTGACAAATTGTAATTGTACATATTTATGATATAAAAACCTTGTAATGATACATACATATGATAACTATATTGTTAACTATAGTCAAAATGTTGAGCAATGATCTCACAATCTCCTGTTTAACTGAAACTTTGTATCCTGTAACCAACATTTTGGCTTTTCTCCCACTTCCTAGCTTCTGGCAACCATCTTTCTACTCTGATTCTGAGATCCATTGCCATAGATTCCACACATAAGCAAGGGCATGTGGTATATGTCCATCTGTGTCTGGCTTATTTCACTTACCATAATGTCCTCCAGATTCATCCAGGTTCTTGAAAATGACAGACTTTCTGTGTTTTTAAAGGCTGAATAATATTCCATGGGCACACAGGCCACTTTTTCCTTATCTATGTGTCCATTGATGAGCGCTGAGTTTGCTTCTGTAACTTGGCTATTGTGGATAATGCTGTAGTGAACCTGTGAGTACAGACATCTCTTCAGCAGACCGACTTCAAGTCCTTTGCATGCATAGCCAGAAGATTGATGAATCATGGTCACTCTAATTGTAGCCTTTAATTTTTTTTTTTTAAATTAGGACCTACATATTTTTCCATAATGGCTGTACTCATATTTGTTCCCACCAAAAGCATATTAATGCTCCATTTTCCACCATAATTACCTCTTGTCTTTTGGATAATGACCTTTCTGACAGGTGTGAGGTGATATCTCATTGTGATTTTAATTTGCAGTTTCCTAGTGATTAGTGCTGTTGGAATTTTTTGCATATATGTTATCCATTTGCATGTCTTCTTTTCAGAAATATTCTTTTTGTCACTTCTTAATAAGGTTATTTTCTTGCTATTGAGTTGTTTGCATAAGGACACTCCCATGGGCAAAACTGTGACACAGGTTTGTGTCCTCCCATGTCTGAGGGATAGCTAAGGAGTGACCTGTTTTCTGGATGGTGAGGCAGGAGACCGAGTTTGACTGTGCAATCTGGGATGCATACACATATACTATGGAGACCCCTGTGTGCAGGATGGAGCCAGGGGTGAACAGAAAGCAAGTGAGACTGAGTTCTCTCCTTTCACCTTCCAGAATAGACCTCTACATAACCAAGAATTCCAAAATCAAACTTTGTCTTCTGTGTCTTATGCAAATATATTCATCAAGTGATCAAGAATATATCTCATTTAACAGTTTACTCATTTGGGCTATCATTTTATGTTTACATTCATGGGGTGTGATGGAAGTTCCTGCTTAAAATTTAGATAAGCATACTTTTTTGGGGGGGCAGTACTGGGGATTGAACTCAGGGCCCTCAGGCATTGAGCTGCACCACCAAAACTATTTTGTATTTATTTAGAGACAAGGTCACACTGAGTTGCTTAGTGCCTCGCCATTGCTGAGGCTGGCTTTGAACTTGTGATCTTCCTTGTTTCAGCCTCCCAAGGTGTTAGGATAACAGGTGTATGCCACTGCACCCCGCTAGATAAGTACACTTTTTTTTTGTAATTTTTTTGGTTATAGATGGACACAATACCTTTATTTTATTTGTTCATTTTTTTTTAATGTGATGCCGGGTATTAAACCCAGAGGAAGCGTTCTACCACTGAGCCACAACCCTGGCCCAAGCACACTTTTTGACACAGCAGTTTCATTCTTGAGTATCTGACATAAAGAAATTCTAAGAGATGTGGATAAAGATGAATAAAATAGGATAAGTGCAACCTTATTTGTTAAGGGACAAAGTAAATAAATTCTCATTACAAGGAAAATTAAAAGTAAATTATTGTAGATTATGAAAATTATGTCAAACTAAGTATACAATACAGTCATCTTGATCATAGTGTGTGATCTTTAATGTGCTGTTAAATTCTGTTTGCTAGTATTTTATTGAGAATTTTTGCATCTCTGTTAATCAGAGATATTAGCTATAGTGTCATTGTCTGGCTTTGGCATCAGGGTAATGCTGGTCTCGTAGAATGAGTTTGGAAATATTCCTTTTCTTGTTTTTTGGAATAGTTTAGGAGGGCTTGGTATTAATTATTCTTTGAGTTTAAGTTTAATTCATCAGTTAAGCCATCTGTTCCTGGGGGTTTCATCATTGGGAGATTTTTATTTTTTCATTCTCCTTGTTATTGAGATGTTCAGTCTTTCTTTTTGATTCAATTTTTAAGATTGTATGTTTTAGGAATTTATCAATTTCTTTTAAATTATTCAGTTGTTTTGTAGTTATTCATAATAGTGCCTTATAGTCCTTTGCATTTTTGAGACATCCATTGGAATGTTTCCTCCTTTGTTTCTGATTTTGTCCTCTTTTTTCTTAGTCTAGTTAATTTTTACTTTTTGTCAAAAAAGCAACTCTTAGTCATGTTAATTTCAGCTCAAGTATGGAATTAAGTATGGAGGCAGTCTAAATGTCCATTAGTGGATAAATAGATAAGGAAAATGTGGTGTGTGGGTGTAACAGAATATTATGCATATATATATAATCAAATATTCAGCTTTAAAAAAGAAGAAAATTTTGCCATTTGTGACAACATAGAGGAAACTGGAGGATATTACACTAAGTGAAATAAGCCAGATGCAGAAAGATAAGTTTTGCATAAGTTATCTTCTATGTTGAATCTAAAAATGTTGTAGTCATAGGAACAGATAAGAGTGCTTACCAGGGGCTGGAGAGGAGCATATGGGTAGATGCTGATCGAGAGGTACAGTTTCAGAAATGTAAATACATAAATTATAGAGAGCTAATTCAATCACATGAATAGGGTTAACAATATTATATTGTACAGTTAAAATTTGCTGGAAGGGCAGATATGACGTGCTCTAACCATAAACATAAAAAATGATAAGGGCTTGAGATGATGAATGTATTAGTTGGTTTGATCATGATCAATGCTTCACAGTGTATGCCTATTGCAAATTTTACTCCTGAAATGTAAGCAATTATTCATTGTCAATTATACCTTAATAAAGTCGATAAATGAATTTATTGGAGAGATTGAAACAATTAAAAAATAATATATATAGAATTCATGGTTTACTTTTATTTAAAACATGACATTTGAGTAAGTCAATACATAAATTTATAGAAGTTTAGATTGTTCTCACATAGATCTTAGACATATCTTGTAAGGTTAATTTCTGAGTATTCTTAGAGCATGTAGCACTATCTTGGGATGGTGAGTTTTAAATTTCAATGAATATTTAAAGCTTCCTCTTCTTGCTTCCCATATAAGTAAGAAAGTATTCTTTGGGTTATGTTTCTAAAACTACATTGGTACTCAAACATTTTGGAGGAGCTTAATATTTTAGTTCCCTCTATTTTTAGATTTTACCAGGAACTTAGAGTTTCCCTGGGCTTTTCTAGAGTCACAAGAAAGGAGTCTTTCTCTTTCACATGCATGGTGTCCAATAGCACAACTCACAACATTCTTCCTATGGAATGAAACAGTTGATAATTGCTAAGATGGGCTGGAGAATATTATTTCAGGGAAGGTTGCAGATACCTGGATGAATATGTCCATTTTCTTCAATAGGTTCACACCACGAAGATGAATCCATCAAATCATTCCCAGGTGACGGCATTTGTTCTACTGGGGCTTTCTCAGGTATGGGAGCTTAGGTTCTTCTTCTTCATTTTCTTCGCAGCTGTGTATTTTATGACTGTCACTGGAAATCTCCTCATTGTGGCCATAGTGACCTCTGATCCACGCCTGCACACAACCATGTATTTTCTCTTAGGCAATCTTTCTTTCTTGGACTTTTGCTACTCCTCTATCACAGCACCCAGGATGCTGGTCGACTTGCTCTCAGAAAACCTCACCATTTCCTTCTCTGCCTGCCTGACTCAGCTTTTCTTCTTCCACTTCATCGGAGGCATCAAGATCTTCCTGCTGACTGTCATGGCATATGACCGCTATGTGGCCATTTCCCAGCCCCTGCGCTACACGCTCATTATGAACCAGACGGTGTGTGGGCTCTTCATGGCAGCCTCCTGGGTGGGGGGCTTCATCCACTCCATTGTACAGGTTGCACTGACTATCCAGCTGCCCTTCTGTGGGCCTGACAAGCTGGACAACTTTTATTGTGATGTGCCTCAGCTGATCAAATTGGCCTGCACTGACACCTTTGTTTTAGAGCTTCTGATGGTGTCGAACAATGGTTTGGTCACCCTAATGTGTTTTTTGGTGCTGCTGGGATCCTACACAGCATTGCTAGTGATGCTCCGAAGCCACTCTCGGGAGGATCGCAGCAAGGCTCTGTCTACCTGTGCCTCTCACATTGCTGTGGTGACCTTGATCTTTGTGCCTTGCATCTATATCTATGCAAGGCCTTTTCGGACATTCCCCATGGACAAAGCAGTCTCTGTGCTGTACACAATGGTCACTCCTATGTTGAACCCTGCCATTTATACCCTGAGAAACAAAGAAGTGATTATGGCCATGAAGAAACTGTGGAAGAGGCAGAAGAATTTTATTGGTCCCCCACAGCATTGACCCCCAAGGTTAGCAGAGACAGGTTTGGAGAATCTGAGAAATGCTTCGCTGTACTAACTTGCTTGAGAAAACCCATACAGTAGATAAAGCTCCTTCCCTATTGCTTGTCCATTGTTTAGAATCACAATTTCTGGAGACATAACTTTTAACCAATCTAGAACATGGGATGCTGTCTAAAAAAGTCTCAAGTTCCAAACAGAAGTACCATATGGTTCAGAGAGCACCTTCCAAGATGAGCATGTTGGCCTTGCCAAGAAATTTCCGGCTGCAGTATGCATGGAGGTGGTAAACCTGGGGTCTTTCTTGATACCACTTCTTGGACACAAAACATATTTGAAGAGCTCAAAACACTTGTCATCTTCCTGGAGACAGGATGGGATATGAAGGTTAAAATAAAAGTGGGATCCTGAGTCCTGATTTCAAGAGACTGACTAAATGTCTGTCAATGAAGAAGAAGAAAATTATTCAAATTAATTTTTTCCTCAAAGTTTCTCAAAGTCATTGTTGCTATCATCATTGCAGTTATTATCATAGTCTTCCTCCTCCTCATCTAAACAGCATTTGCTAAGAGCTTACTATGTCAGGAATTACATCAAGTGATTTATATTTATTATTTATTTTAACTCTAACATTTTTATGAGGTAGGTATCATCCTCATTTTAAAAGATGAGTCAATTGTGGGTTAGAGACATTTAAATAACTTATTGAAGGCCACGGAGCTCATTTCTGGAACCCAATATACGTATGTCTACATAACTTTGAAGCCCAAATTCTAGATAATATCTAATCTTCTTCATGCTCCTAAAAGTCAGTATCTCTTTGTGAATTTTTGTTGATTAGACTCACATCATGGGTAAGAATTGGAATTTTAAATTGGACTAGGTCAAATGTGGTTGTGAGAGTCAGGCAGATTGGAAATTGGAATATGGGCAGATAATTCATGGAGAACTGGACACATGAAGAATGTGGAATTGGAGAAGGAGATGTAGAGAATTAAGGTGTAATTTTCTTGAGGGGACAAACATCCAGAAGATTTGTATGGGTGAGTAGTTTTTTCTGTACCCTTGCTCAAAACACTTATTCTTAAATTCAGTTACCTTTTAAGCTTTGCAGAATCACAGATTACTGCTTTGGCAGTATTTCATCCTCTGGTTCTTAAATAGACAGAGGTCTCTACTTTAGCTTAACAAGTGATAGAAAAATGATTATAGACTTCTTTCATCATCTCTATATCCTTTTCTAATATCTTATTCTCTCCTTGATTCAGATTGCTATATATGCTATGACAAAGTTTGTCAATCAAGTCTCACCTGAATTGTGAGGTTTGTACCCATTTATCCCCATATTCATACATAAGAATCTTTGTAAAAATAAAACAAGCAAGGTTTTGCTTATTTAACTTTTTGACTGATTATAATCAATCAGTGATACCCTTCATGGATGTGGGATAGGAAGAACATGACATTCAAGTTAATAAATCTGTCATCTTTGCATGATGTCATTGTTCTTCACTTATGTTTTAATAAGTCACTATAAGCAAAGTTGCTTCCCACAATACAGCCAGCTGAAAAGAAATGTTTAGATACAAGGACTAGAGCATGGGTCAGTGTCCAAATAGAAAAGGCCTAGGATTAGAGAAAAGGGAGTTGGGATATTAAAGGAAAGGACATGACAGAGTAAATACTTCATCTGTTAAAGAGAGTGCACATTAGTGGAAAGGGAATTTTAGAGTTACAATACCTAAGTCAGAGTTCTCATGGCATGAACTTGTAGTAGGGCCACATATTTACTTAGATAAAATCATGTGTGCAAGTAAAATGTAGTTTCTTTATTTTTAATAACTGATATTATTTTCTTTACAAGGATTACTTGGCTGGGGAATTGAGGAAAATTAGGCACATCTAGTACACTTACTTCTGTATATAAAATCACATAGTTCTTTTAAGTAGATGATCATTTTCTTTACAAAATAAATCAGGCTTTAGGATTCTGCCATCTGCCTTCTGGCCTGAGCTGCCTTTTGGATTCACAACTAGACCTGAGAATAGTTCTGTCTCTTGTATTGGCCCTGGATGCTCACTGACAAGGCCTGAAGTTGGGTTTCTCTGTTTGGTCAGGGCCTGGTGATGCTCCAGTTCCAACAGTCTCATCTATGCTTTGCTTTGGGTTAAGACCAATGATGAGTCCCTTGACTTTCTCCATCATTTCCTGGTCACGGTTTTCATTCTATAGGGTGCAATCATCTTACCCCCTGTCACTGTGACCCCCATGATAACTCCACTGATGTGGTTCAGACTACATTTTTACTCTGCCTGCGGGCAGGTACAGTCAGTCATGTATTCTATCTGTGTCTCATAGAGACCCAGAGTGGCCCTTCCTTTTCCTCACCATCCTGTTTCTCTTAGATGACTTTAATTATACCACATATCAGCTCATTTGGTGGACAGCCTGTGGGGTGAGTTCATTCAAGATGTCTTTCTGTGGTGCAAGAGAAGGCCTCCTGACCTTGGCATTCTCCTCAGTGCCACCCCAGAGGCAGTAAAGGAGCACCAAGAAGATCTCTAATCATCCACTCCCCTATCCCTTTATTCCTTTATTTCTTTTTATCATTATCCTTTCTCTTCTTGTTTTACCATGATCTTCTTTAGGTAAAAATATATGTTCTAGTAAGTTATTCAGGCCTTGACACTTGTGTGTTAAAGTGACATTAAAAGGAAGAAGAAAATCCTGTCTTTCTTAGCCAACACACAAATTTCATGACTATTTTCTTGATATAAATTGCAAGTCTCAAAAATTATTGATGTCTTCTTTGGTCCTGTTCTCTCTTTATGTACCTTATGGTAAAATTTTTGGAATATAAATCTTAATGGATACCTGATTTAAAGAGGCAATTTAAATGCTTTGATTTATTATGCCCAAAGTATTTTCCTTTTGGACTACCAAATAGTTCTTATAGACTATACAATCAATGTGTCTGAATAGAATAGGAGAAAAGCACAGAGATTATTAGAAATTGAACAAAATGACTTTTCTTCAGTGTTAGTGCCTGTTTGAACTAAAAGTTTATTTAACTTCTTTCAGTTTGCAATGAAACTTAGGATGCTGAAAAATATAAATAGAGTTATAATCATTGAAATGATAAGATTTTTTTAAAAAAATATATATTTCTTATTGAACCAACCAAAACCATTACAGAAATGATAGGATTTTAAAGCTGCTTGACACAGAGTAGTTTGTTTATCCTTTCTTTATTCTGAAAATGAAATCTGATTTTCCAAGATTACTTGATTTAATTTGTACACCAAAAATGGCAGATCAATGTCCAAAAGGCTGTTACCTTCCTATTATTGTTCCTATAAAAATAATTACCTAGAGTCCTCCTAAAATAGATCAATATGGATCAGGTGGCCCAATGGGCACTGATAATGATTGGAATTTAAGACTGTAGATGAATCTGGAACAGGCTATTTGTTCATGTCCTTGGCACATGCAACTTAAAAGCTAACTATGTTCAGAGTGTTATAGTTCTTCAATTAACTTGCTTTAGGTGTGGTGAAATTTATAGTTTTTCCTTCAGTATACAATAAAATATACTAACTTAGCCTCAGTTTCTCATACTTAATATGTATAGTGTCAGAGTCTATATCTTTCTCTCTCTCTCCCTATCCATATATATTTTTATATATTATCTATCTATCTGTCTACCTACCTATCTACCTACCTATCTTCTATTCATCCATCCATATTACCACTAATATAATACTAATGATGGCACTTATTATCAGAATCTAAAAGTGAAGTGTGTTTGAACAGACCTAGATATAATCTGCACTCTTTTAAAAATCATATAGAATTACAGATTTCCAGAGCCAAACATAATTTCTCTTATCTAACTTAGGGTTCCATAAATGAGTTTAAGTGTTCCATAAACAACTTGAAATCCTTTGCTAAGTTTTAGGTCTCTATATAATATTTTGGGGAGGAAAGAGGTTATAAATTTCATGAAATTCTCAAAACAGATATGTGAGGGGCTGGAGTTGTGGCTCAGTGGTAGAGCGTTTGCCTAGCAGGTGCGAGGTGCTGGGTTCCATCCTTAGCACCACATAAAAATAAATAAAATAAAGATATTAAAAAAGATATGTGATCCCCCCAAATATTAAAAGTTATGTTATTCAGTTCCTTTATTTTACACATGAGGAAGACAAGGAAAAACAAGAAAGAAAATTGTATTCTTAAGTATAATGCTAGTGTTGTGCTTGTTACTATGATCTATTAGTGAAGTGTGTTTTAAGAGACCTAGATATAATCTATAATTCTTTCAGATCATACAAAATCATAGATTACTAGAGCCCAAAACAATTTCTCTTATCTAATTTAGGGTTCTGGAGACGCACAGGGCCAGCAAATGGCTGTACCATTCTTACTCATTGGAGCTTCTTAATATTAACAGAGCTGCGTTGACTAGATCTGCTCACCTTTCCATCCCTGTGTTTTTCTTCAGTTTGCCTCATATGTGATCATACTGTACTTTGAGTTTCCTAAATATACTTGAGGCCCTCTGAGTCTTTGTACCTACAGCTTGTGCTGCAGGAAACACTGGTGGCTCCTTTCTTCATCTGGCTTATTTCTACCAAAATTAAAGAACCACTTATCACTGCAGCCAGAACTGGCTTTCTCAAATCAGAGGTTCTGGTGGTCTTGTTTGTAGCCCCTGTTCTAGGAGAAGGAGTCCTTACCAGGCCTCTTACCTCTAAACTCTAAGTTGCAATTTCCATGTTTAGCCTACCCTGGTTGAAAGTGTGATTTGTGGGACTGAAGCAGTGATGGGGCCCTTCAGCATACACGTGGAAAAGGATCTGCCTCTCTGCATTGAGGCCACACACTGCTGAATGCTCTCAAATTCAAATATTCCACCTCAGAAGGAATGTGTCCTAATCAGAATTCTAAAATTTTGGCCAATTGGGTTTGGCTTCTCTTTGGGGGTGTGGAGACATTAGAAGAACTACAGGCAGAATGATGAGAGTTAACTCTGATATTTCTTATTGCATATTCATTCAGACTAGCTGAGAAAGTTGTAGGGCATTGCCTGAGTCTTTTTAAAAAATTCTAGCACATTAAAAATATTTCCAATATATATTTAATTTCCCAATTTAATAGGGATATTTCCTTTTACTTGTGACCCACATAGTTTCCTGGAAACAGTGGACCAGTGCCACCTCAGGGCATCTCTCAGCACCTGCTTCACCTTGTCATTGCGGAGGCTGAAGATAAATGGGTTCAGGAGAGGTGTGATGATACAATTCAGGACAGAGACACCTTTGTTGAACAGCATGGACTGAGCCTCTGACAAACGGATGTAGAGAAAGATGGAACTGCCATAGAAGATAACCACCACCGTAAGGTGTGAGGCACAGGTGGAGAATGCTTTTCTTTTCTCGGCAGCTGTGGGGGCCCTGAGGACAGTGGCAAGGATAAAGGCTTAGGAAACCGAGGTCAAGGTCAGAGAGCCCAGTAACAACAATGAAGAGAGCAGGAAAGCCATCAGCTCCAGCAGGGAGGTGTCCCCACAAGAGAGCCTCAGCAAGGGCCAACTGTCACAGAAAAAGTGGTCAATCCTGTTGGGGCCACAGAAAGGGAGGCTGACCTTGAGGATGGTGGGGCAAAGTACCCAGAGGAACCCAGCTAACCAGGAAGCCAGCACCAACTGGGAACAGACATAACCACTCATCAGAGTCTCATAGTGGAGAGGTCGGCAGATTGCCAAGTAGCGATCCAGAGACATGACTGCTAATAGGAAGAAGTCGGTAGTGCCTAGGAGGAAGTAGAGATAGGACTGGATCATGCAGCTGGCAAATGAGATGGTGTGATCCCCTGTGAGGATGATGTCAAGCATCTTGGGAACCACAACAGACACCAGCAGCAGCTCCAGGAAGGAGAGGTTCCTCAGGAAGAAGTACATCTGTGTGTGCAGGCGGTGGTCCATCCAGCTGAGCACTATGATTAGCAGGTTGCCTGTGACTGTTACAGTGTATGTCACCATCAACCCCAGAAACAAAAGCATCTGCAGGATGTGGTTACTGGGAAAGCCCAGTAGGACAAATCCTGTTACCTGAGTCCAGTTTCCAGAGCTCATCTCCAGTCACCTGCTAGAGAAATGAAACACAACTTTATAAAATGGTCTATAGCTATCAATCATCATTTTATCAATCAATAAAATTATACAGAATACTTAATTTTGTCTTATATTCTGGTAATGTATTGATTCATATTTCTGTCTAAGTGGTTTACAAAAACAAACCAATTATGATAGCAGGCAGTTAGTAATAAATCACATGGATGGTATTGAACACCAGTTTTGTATTTGGAAATTTATGTGCAGTATCCCCTCTTAGCTACCCTTAACATTAGGTTTTATTATTCTCAAGTAAGAAAAGGATGACTAAGGAAGTTTAAGTGACTCTTCAATGAGCAAAAAGGGAGCAGCAGTAAAGGCAGTTTCCTAGGCAGCCTCTGGGACTCTAACACACTTGCTATTTCCATTGTTTGACTTAAGCAGAGAACCACATTCCTAGATAGTATGTCCTTGGAGGAATCTGCTGGAATAGAGGGATCAGGGAAGAAGTTGCAGAGGAAATGTACCATGAGAAAAGTTTTGCTTATACCAAGAACTGTTTCAGTATTTATGGCATTAATATGTCTTGGCATAACATAAAATAACATTTAAAAAATTTGGGCTTTGCTGTCCTTGGAGATTTTATCTTCATTAATCAACTGGGAAACCATATAGATTTGGACAGTACAAAGCTCTAATTCCATTAATAAGTGTTATTTTTCTCCACTCCCAGACTTTTGTAGGTTATAAGAAATCTCTCCTTCTGGTGTAAAATGTACTAATCTCAAATGCAACTCTTCTAACATTCATGCAGCATAAAACAGAGAGAAAGCAGGAATGTTACCAAAAAAGATAGGATGTATCAACTTGCCTCCTCAACTTTCTGCCTTACTTTGGAGATAAATTTATTTTGTCCTTGGAGTTTTGGGCGTCTTGTGAAATTTATCTACATGTTTTGAAGGATTGGGTTTCACAAGACATCTTGGTTCCAAGATCCTTTTCTTACATCTTGCACTAAATACTCAGAATTGTATAATTCTTGCCTATCAATTAGGGAAAATGTTGTCAAATATTCTAGGAGAAAAAAAAATGAAAGTCATCATCAATTACTATTTGACAAGGAATGAAGTATTGAGAGTTGTGACAAAGTTTAATCCAGTATCATCTATTAGTACATAATACTAATGTTAAAGATGAGAACCGGGGCTGGGGATGTGGCTCAAGCGGTAGCGCGCTTGCCTGGCATGCGTGCAGCCCAGGTTCGATCCTCAGCACCACATACAAACAAAGATGTTGTGTCCGCCGATAACTAAAAAATAAATATTAAAATTCTCTCTCTCTCTCTCTCTCTCTCTCTTTCTCTCCCTCTCTCTTAAAAAAAAAGATGAGAACCACACATTTTCTCATTGTGCCTAAAATCACTTTAACAGAGAATATTGACTGAGGTCAGGAATCCTTCTTCGATGATGAAGAGAGAGGACTCAGGGCAAGTTCTCTCAGTATCAGTTTTGGCAGAAATAAGTCCTGGGACTTAAGTAGCTAGCTAATAATAAAACTTCATTTTGCTGGAGTCTGTATGTCTAAAATCAAAGAAATACCTTAATGACACTCCAAGAAGTTTGCTTGAGCTGTATTGTAGGGTAACAGTGCTACTGTGGCTATTTCCAAAGTATGGGATAAATATTATTAAAAGTAACTTATAAAGTCTAGCTGCCAGTATCATTTTCTGGTTATTATAAGATATATACACTAGAGTCTGAAATCCAGCATTCCTTTAAGAGTTTAACCCGAATAATCACAAGTTCCCAAAGACCTTCCTCAATTGACTAGCTGTATCTCATATAAATCTAGATAATAGCAATATCATCCCTGTACATACATGTTTAAATTTTGTCATTTTGAACCTCAAAATAATCTTTTTGATCAGGTTACTTAATAAGTAGGACAATTTACCAAACGTCCCACAATTATATGCTGTTTGTATTCTTGTTGGAAATGCATTCTTGTTTACATGCATTTTGCGTTAAAAATACTTCTTGACAAAATGAGGATCAGTGAAGGGAGTTAGAACTATGAGGGACTCACACACATTTTTATTCAATCAACATGACTTACACAATTAGGTAGCTACTATTATTGTCTACAACTGAACAAGATGGAATATAGCAGTTTTAAGTAAAACACACACACACACGAAACAAACTCAGGTAGAACCAAGTTTCTGACTCTGGTTTCTGACTACAGCACAAACTTACAATCATAGTATGTATAACTATGAACCTTGAACCCACTGGGGAGCAGGTTGTGGATACTGATTTGTATATTGCATTCTTTCTTGGTTAAATCACTTAGCAACTACACAAGCAGGCATTATTATTTTCTCCATTCTACAGACAAGGAGAAAGTACTCACATTAGTAAGTAGTGGAATTATTGATTATAATTTTATTCTGATTTCAGCGCCTGCACTTTTAACCTAAAACTATTGTCTTATATGAGAGTTATCTTACGTGAGTAATACAACTAACTGTGCAGTTGCCTCAGAGCAACAATAAAACAAATTTAATATCAAATTCTATTTGTTACCTTACTTCATTTGTCAGTTGATGATAGGAGTTTTTCACAGAGTAATTAATTGAGTAGTTTGAAGATTTGATCTTGAAAAAGAGAAAACATTTTCCAGATTTTCTTCCAGAGCAATGACAGGTAGAGATTATGACCTAATATGCCTTCTCCACTCTCAGGAGATGGATACCTTACCCTCATTAGATCATAGAAACTTGTTTGTCCTTGTCCTCTATGTTCTGTCACAGGCTACATAAATTATATTACATAGAAAGGGACATCATTCTGTCTGGATACAAAGATGAAGTATCAACCATGATTTATTTATAATCACCAATTCTTTATAGATCTGGAATCACAGAAGTACCTGCCTATTTTAATAATCTCCAGTAAGTATTCCCTCATGGAATTTTGCTTCTTACCCTAAGTCTGATGGATTATTAAAACCCTTCTAGAAGGTGGAGCTCTCCCGGCAGGGCTCACCCTAAACTTGTGCTTATCAGACCCTTTTTTGATCCCTTCATCCTCGGAGACCACTTACATTTGGACCTCTCTCTCTGGCTGAGTGATGTGTGCTAACCTTGTAATCTCTGAGTTAGTGTCCTTCTCATGTTAAAGCCGTCCTGTGCTATTTGTAAGACCATTACTTGGTTTCGCTTTCCTCTCTTTAGATATACTCCTAGTGTCTTGAAGTTTGTATAAAATTAGCATCTTATTAATCAAGTGTTATTGATTTTTTTTCCTGAGAGTGTGGAAAACCTGCATCAGAATTGCCCAGTTTGTTTCTTAGAAATGCTGATTTCTTACTTCTACCCATAAATATACAATCATTCTCTAGGGTTAAGATCCAGGAATATAGATTTTTAACAATTTCTTTGGGTTCTTATTATCTTAAAGTTTGAAGAATACTGTTTTAGAAAGGAAGAAAAATATAGAACAGGTTTGCGTATGATTAGGGTAAAGGAATGAGTTAAACGGAAGATGAAGATACAGAAGAGCTCAGCTATGTGAAGCCTTGTTTTCTAAACTAAAAATATTGTCAACTTTCTCATGTGGTGATACAACTGACTTTAAAATGCCCTAGAGCAGCAATAAATCTAGGCCTTTGAATTCTCATTACAATTACAGATGGCTGTCTTGCACTCCAATATCCCCGTGGGTTTGCAGAGATTACTCTTTTTAGGGGCTAGCTAAATATCCCTATAAAGGTAAGACATAACACCTGCTGTGTGCCAGGTTCTACTAGGTATTGAAGATACAAAGTTGAATAGTGTAGGAGCCCATAGTGTAATAAGTATTAGATCTATGCAAATGATAAATTTTTCATCAGAACTCAATAAAGGCCATAATAAGAGTAAAACCAAAGTCTTATGGGGGCAGAGTAAAGAAATGTACACAGTTTGTTTGGGGACAGCATGAAATACTTCATAGTATTTCATAAAGAGATTGGTGACATTTAATTGGGCACTTAAGGATGAATATTTTCACATGAAGAAGGGAAGTGAAGGCTGGGTATGAGAGCACATGCCTGTAGCCAGTGACTCAGGAGGTTGGAAGCAAGATGATCGTAAATTTTAGGCCATCCTGGGCAACTTAGACTCTTTCTCAAAACAAAAACAAAAAGGGCTGGAGATACAGCTCAGTGGTAGAAGAGCACCCACAGGTTTTACCCCAGAACAAAACAAAACAAAACAAAAAACCAAGTGAGCCTTTTAGTTTTAAAGTAGCAAATCACAAAACTGTTTTTTTTTTTTTTAGTTTTTCAATAGGGAAATGAGATTATGAAGATTATAAAATTACTGTTTAAAATATATGTATGTCATAGTTATTACATAAGTACATTCTGCTTAAAGGTAGCAAGAACAAAGCATACAGTTTGGACAATATGTATGCTTAATTTAATTAAATTCAGTGGGCTTACAGACTCAGAGCATAAACAGAGTTGACGCTGGAGACAACAGAAATTTAAACTTTACCTTTGGATCTTTCCAATTGCTCCCAGTAGTGCTACAACCCTTATATGATATTCTTTATTTTAAGTAATTGTAAAATAACATGATTAATATAATTTAAAAAAATATAAATATTTTACAGGTATTTACATATAAACACTTCAAGTGTGTGTGTATATATATATGTGTGTGTGTGTGTGTGTATATATGTGTGTGTGTGTGTGTGTGTGTATACACACACTGTTTTGGGATGGGGATGTTTGTCTTGTGCTCTCTCAATTATAATAGATCACCAGTTATTCCTCTGCATGTAAAACTTGATCTTCACATGAAATTAGTGAATACTTTAAAGTTTTCTGAAAGCTGGAAGCTTGGTGCTTCGGCCCCTAATGAAATAGAAAGTTGTAGGCTAATTTTCTGGGTACTTAAAAGATGAAAATAAGGTCTCTGCAAAACGTCCTCCTGTACTTGGTGTGCTCAAGTGTTGATCTATGTAGAAACCAACAACTAAAGAGACGGAGAGGTCACATCCATATCTCCTATCAGTAAATAAAAATTTTATAGCTGTGCACAATTATTTTTCAGTAGCTGAAATCCATATGGCTTAAAGAACATAATAAAGAGAACACCTCAATCCCAATGATTAAAGTTCTAATTCAGGATTAAGACTAAGTTTTAGGCATACAAATTTATTTGAGATGAGAGTTTGATTAGTTGGCTCCTCTACCTATTCCAATGCTGCATTTCATAGGCTCCTTTCCTGGATCTGCTTGAAGAATGTGCACTCAAACTACACAAATCCTGTTATGATCAGTGGAGCACACATAGAAGGGTTCTTGCACCAAGGGGTCCTTTTGCTTCAAGTAATACCAAGTAAAACTCCTTAATGGTGTTGAAAGAGAAGTGACTACAACTTTGCATAGTTATTTTTTCCACATCCAATTAAAATTGACTTAAAGTTGCTTTGAAGATAAATCTCAAAAGGAAACAATTTGGACAAAGCTTACTAAAAATAGCAAAGTAATTAGTCCTTCAAGGATTTAGAGGATGAGATGTTGGAGATTTGAGATTTGTTATAGAGTGACAACTACACTTTTTCAAACAAAAGGCTGAGCTATTTCTTGGGTAATAAGAATAGAAGAAAATTTGTTATTGAATTCAAACTTTGGAAAATTCTCTTAATTTAAAAAAATATTTATTTTTAAGTTGTAGTTGGACACAATACCTTTATTTTATTTATTTATTTTTATGTGGTGCTGAGGATGGAACCCAGGGCCTCGTATGTACTAGGCGAGTGCTCTACTACTGAGACACAACCCTGGCCGAATTCTCTTAAATTTGTGAGTGACTTAATGAGGCCTTGGTTATCTTGACCATGTAATGAAATAATAAAAATTAAGTGTATAAGTTTTAGTCAGTTTTTCTTTTGCTGACTAAAAAAAATTTAGAGCAGAAAGAGTTTATTTTGGGGTTCATGGATTCAGAGTTCTCAGTCCATAGGCAGTTGGCTCCATTCCTTGGGGCTTGAGGTAAAGCAGAACATACTGGCAGAAGAGTGTGGCAGAGGAAAGTGGCTCAGGACATCACAGCAGGAATCAGAGAGAGATATAGAGATAGAGATTCTAGGATTTCGAGAGAGAGAGAGAGAGAGAGAATATTCACTCAACACATACAAAATATATACCCAAAGGCATGCACCCAATGACCCATTTCTTTCAGCCACACCCTATCTGCCTATAGTTACCATCCAGTTAATCCCTATAAAGGGATTGATGTACTGATTAGGTTAACTCTCATAACCCAATTATTTTACTTCTAACTTTGTTGCATTGTATCACACATAAACTTTTGGGGGACATTTAATATCAAAACCATAATAATATATATGTGATCAGCTCTAATGACAAAACTCACCGTATTTAGGCCTTGAAAATTTGGTCATATATTAGTTATCATATACTTTCATCAACTTGGATAAGTTACTTAAATTTTCTGAACTTCAATTTTCTCATCTATAAAATGGGTTTCATAGGACTTTTAAGAGAATGCATTGTGTACATTTTGCACCCAGGTGATTAAGACAAATTTGAAAACGCATATGATGATCATTACCAAGTAGAACAAATAAAATTCTTTTCTCATTTACATCAATTATATAAACTCAAAGTATCTACTTTTCCAGTTCTCTGTCTACTCTACACTCCCCCAACAAATGCTGAACTTAAAGCTCATTAAAATCACACTGAACTGTTATGAACCTATATCATTCTCTTTTTTTATCCATTTCATTAAGATATTATTATCTTTTTTTAAAAAATCAAGATTTTATTTGTTTCACGATGGCACAAGTTACACTTCATTCACATAAATATACTCATATTTTTCTTGAAATATGCAGCCTTTGGGTATCTTCTCCCTACCATAGGCAGACTATTACATTCTTCTTCCTTCTTTCTCTCTAAGGGGAAACACAATCCTGAAGTTGGTATGTATTTGTCCCATCTGTTTTTATAATTTTTCTGAATTTGTATATACCTAGTATATACTTTTGTTTGGTTTTAAGTTTATATAAATAACATATCCTTTTGTTATGGGGCAGAGCGCTCAGAAAACCTACCAGGTCCAGTCCGTTTTGTCCGAATCGGAGAGTTTTTATTTAGCCAGCCGGCTGGAGACTGCTCCCCACAGTACCCATAACTGTCTCTGCAAGGAACAGCCTTGAGCCTGAGCATTTCAGGGTCTTTAAAGACAAAAACTGCAAAAACCACATCCAGGTTGATGTAGCTGCAAGCAGGCAGGGGTACAGAAGCTGAATTGGGCAGTCAGTGAAACAATGCAAGGGGCACATTGGTATTTCCCTTGGGACTTTCCAGGTTGGCATAGCAGCAAGCAAGCAGAAGGGAAGTGGGTCAAAATGACCTTAGTTGAGTACAAGTTAGAGAATGGTTACTAACATCTAGACAATCAATCTCTGTCAAGGTACATTGCCCAAGAAAAATGGGAACCGAAAAGAGAACAATTTTACATTGTATAAGAATTGCCATTTTGTGTTGCTAAACATGCTATGCTAAGCAACTATTGATAGCTACAGAGGTGGAGTGTTTCCATGGGAGAAGCATTTCTTATATGACATGGAGTCTCAGGGTAAAATGGAATCTGCTTGGTCATTGCCCATATAACCTGGCCCATAACATTTTTGCTATTTACTTGCCCTTCTGATGTTGTTTTGATGATCTATACTGACACATATAGATCTGTTCATTCACTTGACTGTTATGTAATACATCACAGTAACAACTTATATACATATATTTATTTGTTCTGCTATTGACACGAATTTGACCCCACACCTTTCTAGGTACGGTTCTCCTGAAATATTTTGCACACTCTGGAGCATGAAGTAGATTTCTAATAGTATTAGTTTAATAGATATTCAATAAAATATAAGGTGAATATTTAAAAGGTTGAAGTTAAGAAATGTAAAGTCATGTCAAATTGGGTACTTTTATTTGTATGTTTTTATCCTCTTTATGCTAATTGTAGGGGTTCATATAATAAAAGGGTATATATTTCATTATAAAAAAAGATAAAGAATAATTTTACATTGATCAGAATTATCTGGAGAAAAATTTCCAAACATTCTAGGATTTCTTTATCTAGCCTCCATAAGTAAGAGGATGATGAATTTAATAAAAGCTAAACACTGTTAATATGGGAAAAGGGAATCAGTGAGGACCCTGCCTTGCTCTGATTTTCAGGAACTAAAGTGTACCCAAGAGGGTTAAATACTAGAGTGGGTACTGTGAACAAAACTTTCTATCTTTAACAGCTCTATTGGGTCAACTTTGTATACTCTTAGAAGTCAATTCTGGAGTCCCTGTCTGGAATCCATTTCCTAAGTGTAGCTGGTGATTTTTGTAAGTACTTAATCTCCTTTAATTCTTCTTGCTTAAAATTCCTAGAATCATTTCTCTTTCCTTCAATGAATCCTAACTAACACAAATCTCAATTAAAATGGACTTCTGTGAACTATAATAAATAATTTCCTTAACCAGGGGATATTTTGCTATTCTAATGTACCCCAAAGACTTTTCTCATAAAAACAAGAGAAGAAACAAGAAATGGATCCCCAAAGAATTGTTCAATGTCATGTAAGTTTATGTCTGTAGGTCATCCTGAGAAATAACACTCCTATGTGACAATATTTTATTTTAAAACAATGATCAGTTCGAGGGGGAGTTAATATCATTTCTATCTTTTAAAAATGGTCCCCCTTTAAAAAACATCTACTTAATTGGCTAACCCATGTAAATGGGTTAGGAGAAACTGAAATATCTATTGGTTATCTGAATTGCCTTAGAAATTACTCTATAGCATTAAATTATTCATTGGAATGTTGCCCAAATTGAGAATCTATATTGAAGTATGTGAAGTATATATCCTTCTGGACCCTTTTCTGAAATCTGATTATTCTCCTAAAGAAGATCATGTATTGGTGTGTTTAAATGCTATTGTTGAGTGCTGCTTATCTTTCCTTCATTGACATCAAAATTTATCTTTATTTGTTACCTAAGTAAGGTATGTATGTGTATGTATATGTGTATATATATATATATATATATATATGTAAAGAATGGTTTACTGATTGTGCTGTAATAGTCTCAGAATTACTAGAATCTAAGAAACAAATCAGAAATTATGCTAAATAGTCAATAGTAACAAAAACAGGATGGTATTGGCACCAAAACAGGCCAGCAGACCAATGGTACTGAATAGAGGACATAGAGACTAACCCACAAAATTACAACTATATTAGACAAAGATGCCAAAAACATGCACTGGAGAAAAGATAGCATCTTCAACAAATGGTTCTGGGAAAACTGGAAATCCATATGCAACAAAATGAAATTGAACCCCTATCTCTCACCATGCACAAAACTTAAGTCAAAATGGATCAAGGACCTAGGAATTAAACCAGAGACTCTGCGTCTAATAGAAGAAAAAGTATACCCTAATCTGTATCATATGGGATTAGTCCCCAACTTCCTTAATAAGACTCCTCTAGCACAAGAATTAAAAACAAGAATAAATAAATGGGATGGATTCAAACTAAAATGTTTTTTTTTCTCAGCAAAAGAAACAATCTGTGAGGTGAACAGACAGCCTACATCCTGGAAGCAAAATTTTACCCCTCACACATCAGATAGAGCACTAATCTCTAGGGTATATAAAGAACTCAAAAAGCTAAGCACAAAAAAAACAAATAACCCAATCAATAAATGGGCCAAGGACCTGAATAGACACTTCTGAGAAGAGAATATAAAAATCAGTCAACAAATATATGAAAAAATGCTCATCATTTCTAGCAATCAGAGAAATGCAAATCAAAACTACTCTAAGATATCATCTCACTCCAGTCAGAATGGCAGCTATTATGAAGACAAACAACAACAAGTGTTGGCAAAGATATGGGAGAAAAGTTACACTCATACATTGTTGGTGGGACGACAAATTGGTGCAGCCAATTTGGAAAGCAGTATGGAGATTCCTTGGAAATCTGGGAATGAAAACACCATTTGACCCAGCTATTCCTCTTCTCAGACTATACCCAAAGGACTTAAAAACAGCATACTACAGGGACAAAGCCACATCATGTTTATAGCAGCACAACTCACAATAGCTAAACTGTGGAGCCAACCTAGTTGTCCTTCAGTGGATGAATGGATAAAAAAAAATGTGGCATTTATACACAGTGGAATATTACTCAGCATTAAAAAAGAACAAAATCATGGCATTTGCAGGTAAATGGATGGCAGTGGAGGAGAAAATGCTAACTGAAGTCAGCCAATCCCAGAAAAACAAATGCCAAAGGTTTTCTCTGATATGAGGCAGATGACTCATAGTGGGGTAGGAAGGGAGAGCATGGGAGGATTAGATTAATTCTAGATAGGAAAGAAGGGTGGGAGGGAAGGGGACGGGGAAGGGGATTAGCAAGAATGGTGGAATGTGATGGGCATCATTATACAAAGTACGTGTATGAAGACTTGAATTGGGTGTCAACATACCTTATCTACAAACAGAGATATGAAAAATTGTGGTATATATGTGTATTAAGAATTGTAATGTAAAAAAATGTACATGTATAACCACATAAATTGACGTGAACATACTTTATATATAGAAATATGAAAAATTGTTCTCTATATGTGTAATAAGGATTGTAATGCATTCCACTGTCATTGTGTATTTAAAAAATAATAAAATCAATAAAAAAAGAAATTATGCTAAATAGCTACCAGATTGCTAAAATCTCAGGCAGCTATAAAAATGAATGATGATGTCTATAGGATGACAGACTAGGAAACTCCAGCCCTTATCTCCCCCCACAGAGGGACCAACGTGGGTATTTGAAGAAAACCATTATAAATCAGTATTTGTCAGAGTTTTAGAGAAGCCCAGAGATTCTGGTGTAGTGAATGGAGTGGCAGTAATGCAAAGAAAGGGGGCGACACAAAGAGAGAGAGAAACACGGGACAAATTTGGTACACAAACCCTGTGGAAGGCAGTCTGTACCAAGTTGATGCAAAAACTGCTCAGAGAGCTGTGGTTTAAAATGCACTTGGTGTTTCTCAACTTCTTTTTTTAATTGATTAAAAAATGGCAGTGGAATGCATTACAATTGTTATTACATGTATACAGCACAGCTGAAAAAATGAGGTAAAGATCCAGCTTGAGGACTTTATGCTGAATCTTTTTCATATGGGAACCTGAGAATCCCAAGCAGATATTTCCATAGTAAGTAGTGCTTACTGTGTGACCTAAGGTGCACTTGGCAAAGCATGATCCCAAATCAGTTATAGGGAATAGTGGATCCAGCTGGATCAAAGACAGAGGCCCAAGCCAGTTGCAGTGGGATGTACCTATAATCTCAATGACTTAGGAGGCCAAGGCAGGAGGATCACAAGTTCAAGGCCAGCCTCAGCAATCAGAGAGGCCCTAAGGACTTAGTGAGATGCTGCCTCAAAATAGAAAATAAAAAGGTCTAGGGATGTGGCTCAGTGGTAAAATGCCTCTGGGTTCAATTCCCAGTACCAAAAGAAAAGAAAAGAAAAAAGAAAAAGACTCAGAAGAGTGCAACCTGAATGAAAATGATCAGGGGAATTGGCCAGACAGGCATGATCATATTGGGGACAGGAGAGTGCAACCTTACATAGTTTTTAGCTCTGTGGTGTAAATGACCAACTGAAAATGATCTGGAAAAATTGGTCAGGTGGGCATGATTATATTTGAGACAGAGACTCAGAAATTCATATTTGGTGATGTGGAGCTACAGGAGATTAAATCTGCAGTGCACTATCCATCCAGAGAGACCTATCACCTCACTCTAGGAGTAGAACTCTGAGAGGACTCTAGAAATCCAGTTACCCAGCCAAGGTCAGTCTCTACTTAGCCCTAGGGATGCAAAGATTTAATCACTCTGGAGTAGTTACTCCAAACAAAGGTCCAAAGTTCTGTTTAGAGTTTCACCCCAGCAGACTGAAATTCCCAAATAAATCTCAGCACTTCTTCCAACCAGGGAGAACAGTAACCTAAGACATCTGGACAAAGTCCTAATAGAAGGTACTTCCAGTTCCATCCTCCCTCTACTGCTATGCAGAGAAGCTGAGAGCCGTTTCAACCAGCTAAATATCCAATGCACTCCAACAGGCAGAGTGGTAAAAATCACAAAATAAGGTTGGATTTAATGTCATCCAGTCCTCTCTTTGAAGAGGCACATAGCTTAAGAAGTAAGGGACAGAAGGGCAGGCTGGAATAGGATGTAAATACTCAATGTCAGCTGCCTTAGTAGAAAAATACAAGTATTTTTTCTTTTGAGAGAGAGAGAGAGAGAGAATTTTTTAATATTTACTTTTTAGTTTTCGGCGGACACAAAATCTTTATTTTATTTTTATGTGGTGCTGAGGATCCAACCCAGCGCCCGGCGCATGCCAGGAGAGTGGTCTACCGCTTGAGCCACATCCCCAGCCCTACAAGTATTTTTAATTGAGAATTTTTTTTTATTATTATCATCAACTTTTTAGTTGTTTTCTGGTTATATTTGCTAATTGGTTCATCTATCTATCTATACCTTTACACATATGTTTCTGTTCTTTTTCCCATTTTATTAACATTTTACTTTTCATTTTATTTTTCTAAGAGGTGGTGACTTTTGTTTTAGGTGTTTTTGTTTTTCATATTGTGGAGGGGTTGGTGTTGTTCTGCTCCACTTGTTTGATTGTTTTATCACTCTTATTCTCCTCATCTCTCACTCTAACATATCTTGTTCTCTCTCTTCTTCTCCTTTACTTCCTCCCTCTTTGATGCCTTCATGGGCTATCATGCTTCTACTTTTTCTCCTCTCATTTTTCTTCTCTCTGCTTTTTGCCATTGTACCCAACTTCTTTACTCTTGATGAAATGTATTGTTAACATCTTTTTAGTCCTTGTAGTCTACCCATTTGGGAAATGAAATAAGATGATTCAGAGGGAAACCACCTTATCATGGCAGCTCCCCAAGAGTGAATCAAAACAATAAATTGGAGGTATCACAATACCTGATCTGAAATTTTACCTCAGAGCTCTAGTAACAAAACATCATGATGTTGGTGTCACAACAGACATGAAGACCTGTGGAATACAATAGAAGACCCAGAGACAAATCCATATAGATTCAGTCATATGATACTTGACAAAGGTGCCAAAAATATAAGTTGGAGAAAAGACAGCCTTTTAAAAATGGTGCTTGGAAAACTGGATATCCCTATGCAGAAGAATGAAGCTAGATACTTATTTTTCACCATGCACAAAAAGTCAACTCAAAGTGGATCATAAATTTAGGAATTAGACCAGAAACTTTGCAACTGCTAGACTTTGCACTCCAACATATTGACACAGACACCAACTTCCTTAATGAGATCTCTAAGGCTCAAGAAGTAAAAGCAAGAATCAGTAAGTGTGATGGTGTTAAATCAGAAAGCTTCTTCACAGCAAAGGAAACAATTAAGGACACAAAGAGAGAGACTATAGAATGAGAGAAAATCTTTGTCAGCATCTCTTCTAACAAGGGATTAATTTCCAAAATATATAAAGAACTCAAAAAACTTAGCACAAAAACAAACAACAAAAACAAAAAGTCAAACCAAACTAAAACAGAAACAAAAATAAAAAAACCCAAATAGCCCAATCAATAAATGGATAAAGGAATTAAATAGATACTTCTCAGTAGAAGAAATACATATAGCCAACAAATACATGAGGAAAATGTTCCCTAGCAATCAGAGAAATGCAAATCAAAACTACATTGATATTTTATGCCACTCCAGTTAGAATGGCAGTCATCAAGAATACCAACAATGATAAATGCTGTCAAGGATATGAGGAAAAAGGTACACTCATACATTATTGGTGGTACTGCAAATTAGTACAATCACATTGGCAAGCAGTTTGGACATTCCTGAAAAGACTAGAAATGGAACCACCATGTGACCCACCTATTCCATGCCTTGATACTTATCCAAAAGAGTTAAGATCAGCATGCTACCATGATACAGGCACAAAAATTGTTTATAGTAGTGCAATTCACAGTAACCAAGTGATGGAACCAGCCAGGTTTCCATCAACAAATGAGTGGATAAGGAAACTGTTGTATACATACACAAGGTAGTTTTACTTAGCTATAAGAAGAATGAAATTATAACATTTGCTGGTAAGTGGATGGAACTGGAGAACATCATGCTAAGTGAAATAAGCTAGAATCAGTCAAGGATTGAATTTTTTCTTATATATGAAAGTTAGAGCAAAATAATGGAATAAAAGCAAGGAGTCCCCATGAACACAGAAGGGAAATCAGTGGAGCAGAGGAAGGGAGGGACGGGAATAGGGAGGAACTTTGGATGAAATTGAGCAAATTATGCTATGAACATACATGAATGTACCACAGTGAATACCACACATATGTATATAAACACATATCTATACTGAAATGGAACAAATTGTATTCCATCCATGCATGATTATGTTAAAATGAATCCCACTATTATGTATAAATATAATGTACTGATGAAAACATTAAAAGAAGGAAAAGATGCTGGACACATATTAATAAAAAGGATGATCATTTGACACATTCAGTCACAACTGAATTAGGCCAATGTGACCATTATGCAGATAGAGGAGGGGAAAGAAATTATATTCATGCAATGTAAAAATCAAGTCACGATCTCTCTGTATTCATTTTGCTTCTGCTCATATCTATACCAGTTACATTCAATTCTAGCTTAGATTCCTGGGATCAAACTCTTCTTGTAATGTGATTTGATATAATATAAACTTGGGGCATATCCTGTTCTTGCATTATGAGAGTTCTGCATATTTCCATAGAAAACACACATTTTAATGAAATCACTATATTCTTCACTGCTGTAGTCTGAAGAATGTCTGTCTTGTGGGATACATTTCAAACTCATACTTAGGAAGTTTGGATCTGCTAGTGATTTTGAGGGGTCTGAGAATAATAAATAATAGTTGAGATTTATATAATTCTAAGAATAATTGGGGGGTTTCCTGATTTTACTTTGTTTACAATTATAATTTTATTTGGGCTTTTGCCTATTACATAGCTCTACTTGTTTATCCAAGTGGCAACTCAATCACACCATTATAAAAAATGAATGTATAATTTTTACCAATATTTCCAACTTTCTGTGTTCTATTTGTAATACCGATTTACCCAAATACCGAGGCTTGTATCTTAGGGATTTTTATTTTTGGAGGGGTCTCTTTCCATCTCCTTTGTGAAACATTCTATTGAATCTTCCTGGCAATGTCTTCTGCATATGTTTGTTTCTTGGAACCACTCACAGTAGCCCTGTTAATTCAGAGCATTAAAAAAACAAATGTTCATTGTTTTAATTGCCTCCTGTGGCTCACCCTATCTCCATTTCTCTAACTGCTGTCATGTCATTCCTTCCAGTGCAACCATATTAATCTTTGTAAGTCTTCACTGTGGTGATTTCTGTGCCAAAATAAATAAGTAGAAATCTTGAGTGGCTAATGGGCCTCCCATAGTGAATGGAATCTTGACTTTGGCATTTGAGAAATTCCTGAACTGCACTGTTCCAGACTCGCCTCTGATTTGAGTATATGCTGCCATCCTGTGGGGAGAGACATTGGGACCTCACAAAGAGCCTGAATAACACCCCAGGTGACATCCAGGGAAGGGAGACTGCAGTCTTTCTATGAACTCAATAACTTGGAACTGAAATGCTACTAGATGACCTTTAAGACTCTAGCAGTGGCCTTTACATATCTTACTGATGTTTTTCCTGTCCAGCATTCTTTTCTACAAATAGCACCTTTGACACTATATAAGTCTTTACCTGTGGAGCATGAATTTTGTGTAGTACCCAGTATAGGTTCCAGAAAAAAAATAGGAAAGAGATTCACATCTATTCAACTTTTTATTATGCAAATATGTATTGCATACCTATTCTATATGTCAGGTTTGGCTCTAAGGTGATACAGAAATAGTCTTGAAGAAAAGACATGGTATCTCTGCACTTTTGGAGCTTAGATTCAAATGTATGCGCATGCATGAATGTGTGCTTATGTGTTGTGAGAAGACAGAAGACAGAAGCAAACAACAGTATGGTATTTCACAGGTGCTGTGGGGATTTCATAGGAATAGATACTATAAATACAGGAAGGTCATCTTGATTTTCTGTTGGGGATATGCCCCATTTGGTAGGAAACCAAAACATAGAAAATTATGCAGCTCCAATAAGCAAATGTTATTATCATGAAAAAGATTGAAATTCAGGGCAGATAATTTCTTTTAGCTGCAAAGGTTGATCTCTGGGGAAAACACTGGGGAAAATAGATCTTTCAGTATTTAATCAGGTCCTTAGGATTTTCTAACTTATAATAACCCCTTGGGGCATATAAGCAGGTGGTTCTTTTGGCTATCTTCTACCCCATAGGATGGAGAGGACACACTGGGCAAAGCAACCACTAGAAATCATGATTTGTGTCTCATGACTTCTCAAACATTGGGAGACTAAGGGCTGTGCTCTGACTCTTTCAGTCCAAAACTCACAAAACAGTAATGACAACAATAGAACAGATGCCTCTTCAGGGATATTCATCCATAAAGTTAATCAGACCTATTTGGCCCTCCATGAGAATAGGGAAGAAGTATTAACAAGATCCTTTCCTGAAGTCCTGATGCAGAAGGGTGAGGGCTGAATTGTACCTGTGTTGCTATTCTTCTTCCAAACCTTATCTGTGAGTCCAGTGAGTCCTTTAAAAGCCTCATCTCCTCTCTCTCTCTACTGAAATTACCAATGACCCTGAGATTGGAAGGGGTTGTCCCTGCAGAAATGGATCTGAGATGCTGTAAGGCCAAAAGTAATAATTGGCTTCTTGAACCTTATCCCCTCAGAAATTGCTGTCTATGCATGTTTTAATATTCATCTATATACATTCTCTCAAGCTTACAAAATGAAAAAAAATGAAGACAGAAAATGGTGGGCTAGAATTCATCTCCCCATCTGGCTCTCAATCTCATTATACTGGATCTGGGTGGAGAGAGCTGGCTTCTCCTTTTAATGTTACTATTTCTTCTTTTCTCACAGACGCAGTCCAGGGAGGAATGGCCTCAGGCAATAGCTCCTCAGTGACCCAGTTTATCCTGCTGGGTTTAACACAGCAGCCAGAGCTCCAGCTGCCTCTCTTCCTCCTCTTCTTAGGAACCTGCGTGGTCTCTGTGGTGGGGAACCTGGGCTTGATTGTTCTGATTGTTCTGAATTCTCACCTGCACACTCCCATGTACTACTTCCTCTTCAACCTTTCCTTCACAGATCTCTGCTACTCCTCCATCATTCCCCCAACCCCCCATGGCTGATGAGCTTTGTAAATCAGAACATCATCTCTTATGCAGAGTGCATGGCTCAGCTCTTTTTCTTTGCTTTTTTTGTAATTGATGAGTGCTGTATTTTGACATCAATGGCCTATGATCGATATGTGGCCATCTGTAAACCTCTGCTTTACAGGATCACCATGTCCCATCAGGTCTGCTTTGTGCTGATGGCAGGTGGGTATGCAATGAGGTTTACAGGTGCCATGGCCCACACTGGATGCATGATGAGACTCATTTTTTGTGATGGCAACATCATCAATCACTACATGTGTGACATACCTCCTCTCCTGAAGCTCTCCTGCACAAGCACCTCCATCAGTGAGCTGGTGGTCTTCATTGTGGTGGGTGTCAATATAATAGTACCTAGTCTTACCATCTTTATTTCTTACACTTTGATCCTTTCCAACATCCTCTGCATCCATTCTACAAAGGGCAGATCCAAAGCCTTTAGTACCTGCAGCTCCCACATAATTGCTGTTTCTCTTTTCTTTGGATCATCAGCATTTATATATTTTAAATCTTCTCCTGCTGAATCTAGGGATCAAGATAAAGTATCCACAGTGTTTTATACCATTGTGGGGCTGATGATGAATCCTTTCATATACAGTTTGAGGAACAAAGATGTTCAAGTTGCATTGAGCAAGACTTTGAAGAAAAGGTTGCTTGTCTAAGTAGAATTTATATTGTTTATAAGTGGCAAATCCTAGTAAGGGCACGTGATATATAAAACTATGGAGAAAAAAGTAAGAAATCACAATAAAATGTAATGTATTTAAATTATGGGAAATAAGTAGAGAAAGTTGCATGATAATAAATACCAAAATGGTAAAGTTGTGAGATTTCTGACTAGGACATATCTAGAATTCCTATGAAGTTGTGCCATGGAGATATTGACTTTGACAGTCAATCATCTACTCATTCATTTAACAAATCTCTGTTACGTATTATAGGGGATTCTGTTTTGAGATATTCCATTGTTTTTCTAAAGGAGAGACGCATAGGTGTGCTCATTTTGGTCTTTGGTCCCTTCTTAAGGGAATGTGGTAAAGAGAGGCCAAAGATTTTCCTGGGATCCTAATTTTTAAGGGCAGGAAACTGAAATAATCATTTATTTTACAGCTAGAATGAAGACAGCCTGCACTGGATTTCACCTTAGGCAAGAATGTGGGTACAAAGACATGCTGTGTTTTCATTGGGAAGTTTACCAGAGATGTTTTTATCAATATTACCAGAGGAATTTTGGTCCTTTTCTCTGATAGATTTTAAACTTTCTAATTAGTTAGTGGCCTACGTGTACTCTTTATTGTTTCCATTCTTTCTTTTGTTTCAGAGGGAATGTATTTAAATTAATTTTTGCCAGGGTCATAATTTCAGGGTTCCCCACCTGTGGTGCATCCCACACATGCAGGCAGACCTTGCCACATCTGCATGGGGAGGCTCTGGCTTTCATGTTACTCTGGGCAAGGCAAAGGATGCAGTTATTGCTTAAAGTAATAACAATGTACTTTGATTCATAAACCTTAAGTTTGCTTTCAGGATAATATATGTAATATTGGTATTAAAATATTATAATAAAGTTTCACTAATAATATTTTCATATCCTGTTATGTTTCCAAGTTTTAGGAGTTTTTTACTTCAAAAAGAAGAAAACAGGGCTGGGATTGTGGCTCAGTGGTAGAGTGCTTGTCTTGCATGTGTGAAGCACTGGGTTTAATTCTCAGCACTGCATAAAAATAAATAAATAAAAATAAAAGGTATTGTGTCCATCTTCAACTAAAGAAATATTTTTTAAAAAAGAAGAAAATAACCATTTTTAACCTGTTTATGGGAATTAAAATACACTTTGATTTTTATGTTTTGGTACCAGAGATTTAACCCAGGGGTGCTTAAAAACTGAACTACATGCTCAACCCTTTTTATTTTGAAACAGTCTCACTAAATTGCTTACAGTCTTGCTAAGTGGCTGAGGCTTGCTTTGAACTTGGGATCCTCCTGCCTCAGCCTTCAGAGCCACTGGGATTACAGGAGTGTGCTAACAGGCCCAGCTTAATTATTCTTTTAAATTGTGCCTGGATGGGTACCTTTGTCCTAGAGGTAAAGTGTAGTTGAAAGAACATAGTATTTAAAGAGATCGAGGCTTTCCTGTCTCAGGTATTTGTGTGTACAATACTGAGCAGGCACTAACCTCTGTGTAACCTGAGATTTAACATCTTATATATAGAATGTCCATATAATTTGCTCTTTAAAATAAAAGTAAAATGAAAATATACATTTAAGGTGTTCAATGAACTATATAAAATCCAAATTAAATAGATCCATTTGTTTTATTTTTCAAAATCTAAAGCTTTTGAAAAGTTAACATATTACATAAATTTACATTTTATTTTCCTTCCCTCACTGTGTTTTGTAGTACTGCCTTATTAAGTACCTGTTTGAAGACTTCATTTCAGTTACGTAAGTCAAATTAAGTCTCAGCTATGATTTCTCACTGGAGGAATATAAATGTGAAATAAAATGCACAAAATTAAACTGTCTATATTGATGTTTTGGCATATGCATATAATTGTGAAACCATCAACACATTCAGATGGTTCCTTCAGGCTGCTCTAACAGAAATGGCACAATAGCCACTTATTTCTCATAGTTTTGAAGTCTGGGAAGTCTAAGGTCAAGAAAAAGACGTGTTTGGTGTCTGGTAAGGGCCGCTTTCTGGTTCATAGATGGCTGCTGTGGTTTGATTTTATCCCTCAAATTCAATCTGCAGTGTAACAGTGTTGGGAGATGTCTGGAAGCATATGGGGAGCTGTCTGGATAGCGAGGGCACCAGCCCCTGTCTGTTGTGAGGGTGCCAGCATTTGGCAAGGACTTTCTCGCTATGTTGAAACCTGGTGAAAGAGCAGAGGGTCAGGAGAACTATAGAGAGAGTGCACAACCACAGTCCTTTCAGAATCAGCATTAATTTGTCCTTGAGAACTGTTCTCTCATGATCTAATCTGTTCCTAAATCAGCCCTGTGCATCTTGAAAACCCTCCTGTCCTACCCTGTCCGTCCCCTAGTTCAATCCCTAAGAAAACACTAGCCAGTTTTGTGTCATTGTCGGTTCTTTTGCATTTTATGGTATAATACAGAAATAAAATGTTATATGCAAATTTTTTGTCTTGCTTCTTTCACTTGCTGTAAATATTTATATATTCTTCCAAGTTGTTGGGAGTACTTAACTACCAATAAACTTGTGGGCAGTGAAATTAAAACAATATCACTTAGAATCACTAAAAAATTAATCTCACCATTATGTGCAACTATAAGCACCTATAAAAAAAGGGGGAAAATCAGGAGCAATAAAAGAATTTAACTACCTAGGTGTAAATCTAACAAAACATGTGCAGGGCTAGCATGCTAAAAATTGCATAATACTTATGAAAGATGTACAAGTTGTTTTAAATAAGTGGAGACACATCATTTTCATAGACTGAAAGACAACACTGCAAAGATATTAATTATCCTCAAATTATTAGTAGGATAAAAGATTTCTATCAAAATCTCAGCAAGATTTTTTTTTGTATAATTTTTATACAACTTTATGTAGAAAAACCAACTAACTAGAATAGCAAATAGATTTGAAAAAAACAAACAGAATAAAATAGCAAAATACGAAGGTAGACGGAACTGTGACCACCCACAGAACAGGCCCAGCGGCCTGCTGAGGGGCAGAGCCGCCCCCCACCCCCCACGCCTGCCAGGTAGGCGGAACTGTGACCACCGACAGAAAAGGACAGACCTGCAACCGACAGACAGAACAGGCCCAGTGGCCTGAGGAAGGGTAGAGCCGCCCCCCTCCCCCGCGCCTGCAAGGTAGGCGGACCTGCGAC
>NW_026000242.1:668934-783836 GCF_001458135.2 Marmota marmota marmota | reverse complement strand
TATGGCAATATGTAAATCAATGGATGTGTAACTGATGTGATTCTGCAATCTGTATATGGGGTAAAAATGGGAGCTCATAACCCACTTGAATCAAAGTGTGAAATATGATATATCAAGAACTATGTAATGTTTTGAACAACCAACAATAAAAAATTAAAAAAAATAGCAAAATACCATTCTAGTTGATTTTAAAAGCTATATAACTAATGTGGTCATGACTATATTGTATGAATTCAGGGTAGATACATTACTCAATGGAAGAGAATAGACAACCCTAAAATAGACCCACAGAAATAGATTTTTCTCTTGAGCTGTGTTGAGTTCCAGTGAGCATGAATTTTGAAAAAGGTGCAAAATTTATTCAATAGAAGAAAAAGAATCTTTTAAATAAATGCAGTAGAGGGATAGGACATCTATAGCTAAAAAGATTAACCACATCTTAAGTCACCTTATCAAAACATTAAGCCAAAATGGGTCACATATATATATACAAAGCATAATCTACAGAGCTTTTAGAAAAAAATGGGGTAAAAATTTTAGGATATAAGGCTAGGCAAAGGTTTTAGATTTGACATCAAAAGCAAAGCATGATCCAGAATTGGGAAAATCTCATCAAGTAGACTTCATCAAAATTAAAAACTTTTGATCTACAAAAGGCCTTATTTAAGGATTAAAAAAGACAAGCTACAGGCTGGGAGAAAATACTGGTAAACCATATATTCATTAAGGGATTTATTGGAATGTATCTAGAAAGTAAGGAAAAAACGCTCAAAGCTCTGCAGTTTAAAAATTACAAATCTTGTTAGAAAATGGGCAAAAAATATGAAGACACAGTTCATGAAGCACCACAACAAAAGTGCTGAAGAAAATATCATTAGCTATTAGGGATGTAAAAATTAAAATCCAAACAAGATACCACCCATGAATGGCACATAACACATGAAAAACAATCCATATTATTTTAGTTATTAGCATATGCAAATTAAACCTAAAGAGAAATCCATTATAAAGGCTGACCATGGTCATTTTCATGACTGGAACGACTGAAGAAGCATTGGTGTGGGGAACTGGACCTCTCCTGCACTGCTGTTTGCAGTATAAAATGGCAAACACTTTGGTAAAAAACTATGAAGATGTAAAAAAGTATAATTAAACATACATTTAACATATGACACAGCTATTCTACTTCAAAGTATTTGCCTTTGGAAAAAAATCCACATCATACAAAGATTTGTGCACAAGTTTCCACTGTAGGTTAACTTGCATTAGAAAAACTGGAAACAATCCAAATGTTCATCTCCAGGGCAATGGAAAAGCACTGTAGCACATGTGTACAGTTTAATACATATAAAATAAGAAAGGAACCATTTAAATCATACTAATTATACACATTTTGCACTTTCAAAATTGTTTCAAAGTTATTAAATGCACTGTTATGTTTTTATTGTTTTTCTTTTTCGTTTATAATTTGGGAAATTTCTGTGAACCTATCTTCAAGCTCACAGATTCTTTTCTTGAGCAGCATTGAGTTCCAATGAGCACATTAAAACAACTTTATTCTTTATTGAATGTTTAATACTTTATTGAATATTTGATACTTTATTGAGGTATGATTGATATATAAAGAGTTATTCATACATGTTTAATATATACACTTTGATGCGTTTGGATGTAAGTGTATACCTGTGTAACCATCACTAAAATCGATTCCATGAACATACCCATCATTTCCAAAGGCTTTTATTGCTATTTTAGTTAACTAATTAATTAATTTTTATAATAAGAACACAGAATAAAATCTACCTTCAGGCCTGGGAATGTAGTTCAACGATAGAATTGTTGACCAGATTCAATCCTCAGCGCAGAAAAAAAAAAAAAGAAAGAAAAAAGAAAAAAATAATGGAGTGTGGTGGCACAGCCTGTAATCCCAGCAACTTGGGAGGGTAAGACAGGAAGATCACAATTCAAGGCCAGCCTGGGCAATTTAATGATACCCTGTTTCAAATTAAATATAAAAAAGGGTGGGGATGTAGCTCAGTGTTAGAGTACTTCTTGATCTAATGCTTGATGCAGGGAGAAAAAATCTTACAATTTTAACAAACTTTAACTGCAATAGATCTCCCTAACCTCTCGAATACCTAAAACTTGTACATTTTGACGACTATTCTTTCCTTCTCTCCCCACAGTAACCATTCTGCTTCTTTTGAGGAGTTAGACCATTTTTAAAGATTCCACTTGTGAGCTTATGCAGCATTTGTCTCACTGTGTTTTGCTTATTCCACTCATCATAATGTCCTCCAGTTCATTCACAGTAAATGACAGAATTTTTCATTTTTTTTAAAGTCTGGATAATATTTTAATGTTTGCAGATACCACATTTTCTATATACAGTCACCACTGACGGACATTAAGGTGACTTGCTTGTCTTGGCTGTAATAAATAGAGCTGCAGTAAACATGGGATTGCAGGTATCTCTTTGAGGTCCTGATTTTAATTCTTTTGGATATATACTAAAAAATGGGATTGGTAGTTCTGATGGTAGTTCTACTTTTAACTTTTTATATATATTTAATGTATGTACTTTAAGTTTTTGAGAAAATGTATACTGGCTTTTCCATACTGGCTTCATTTATTTTATATTCTCATGAACAGTAGACAACAGTACACAAGGATTATCTTTTTTCCACATTCTCGTCAATTGCTATTGTTATTCTTTTTGATGAGAGGTATGGAGTAATATTTTTATTATGGTTTTGAATTGTATTCCCAGTGATTAGTGGTTGCACAAGGACAACCTGTCTGCATCTTGAGGATGCAGGAATTCCCAGTCCTCTATATTCTTATTAGCGTACACAAAATACTGATCGCTTTGGAGATTCCAAGGATTTTATGTACTCCATGCCAAGAACTGAAGATGAAGAACAAATATATATATATATATATATATATATATATATATATATATATATATATATATATATTATAAACTACATTATCACAATTATATTCAGCACCTCTCTATATATCTGTGGTTATTTGTTTGTCTTTATGGAGAAATGTCTATATGGTTCCTTTGATCATTTTTAAATTGGATTATTTAATTTTATTTGTTATTGAGTTGTAGGAATTCCCTAAGTATTTGGATATTAACCTCTTCTCAAATATATGGTTGACAAATACTTTCTGTTATCTTGTGAGTTTCTTTTTCATTTTGTTGATTATTTCTTTTACTGTATAGAAGCTTTTTAGTTTGATATAGTGCCAATTGCCTATTTGTCTCAGTCCAGTTTCTGTTGCTATAACAAAATACTTGAGTTCCCAACTTATAAAGGAAAGGGGCTTATTTAACTCACAGTTTTGGAGGCCTAAAGTCCTATATAAGACAGCCTTAAAGGTTTAGATTCTGGTGAACGACTCCTTGACTATGTCACTACATGGTGAAGAAGGGAAACATCCATGTGCAAAAGATACATAGATAGCTTCACTTTAAAACAACTTGTTTTTTGAGAATTGAGACCCCTTCAAAACTACATCAATCCACCTGACAGCGTGACCTAATTATTTTCCACTGGGTCCAACTTCTTAAAGACTCTACAACCTTTCAGCATCACCACACTGAAGGCTAAGGTTCCAGCACATGAACATCTGGGAGACACACTCAAGCCATATCCAAATCATAGCTTCATTTTCACTTTTCTTGCCTGTATTTTTGGGGTCTTGTTCAAAAAATTATTGCCAAAACAAATTTCAAGGCACTTTTCCTTATGTTTTCTTTTAAAAGTTTGTAGTTTTGAGTATTGATTTTAGGTCTTTAATCCATTATGAGTCCATTTTTGTGTGTAGTATGAGTACAATTTCATTCTGTGTGTGGACATGCAGTGTTCTCCAACACTGTTTATTGGCACCTTTGTTTAAGGTCATTTGACCATATGTTAATGGGGTTTACATCTGGGCTCTCTGTTTTATTTTGTCTGACTATAAGTCCACTTTATGTAATACCATAGTATCTTGATTACTGTGGCTTTGTAATGTATTTGAAATTAGTGTGAAGTCTCACCTTTGTTTTCTTGTTCAGAATTACTTTGAATACTTGCAGTCTTTTGAGGTTCCATATGAATTTTAGTATTTTTTTCTATTTCTACAAAAAAAATGCCTGTGGGATTTTGATAGGTATGTTAGCCAGCTTTTTATCACTGTGTTCAAAACATTTGATAAGAACAACTTAGAGAAAGAAAAGTTTATTTTGGCTTATGATTTCAGTGTTTTAGTCCATGGATGACCAACCTCATTGCTGTTAACCCTGTGTGAGGTAGAATATCATGGCAGAAAGGACAGTTGAGGAAAGTTGCTCAACTCATGCCAACAAGGAAAGAGGCAGGGAGTGTAGAGAAAGAAAGAGAAAGAGAGAGAAGAAGTCAGGAACAAGATGTACAATACCAGACTGTATGCTTCCAGTGACCTACTTCCTCCAGCAATGCCCCACCTGCCTACAGTTATCGCCAAGTAATCCATTCAAATCAATAATCCTTTGAATGGGTCAGTTCACTGATTAGGTTATAGCTTTCATAATCTAATAATTTCACCTTTGAACATCCCTGCAATCTATCATATGAACTTACTGAGAGGCACCTCATATCTAAACGATAACTTTTAGTCCTAGCTCCCAAAAGCTCATGCCCATCTCACAATGCAAAATACATTCAGTCCATCTCAAAGAGTCTATATAATATTAACAGTTCTAGAACCTCCCAGAAGTCCAAAGTCTCTGAGATTCAAAGCAAATTCTTGGCTGTGGGTCCTTATAAAAACCCAAAGCAAGTTACATATATGCAATATACAATGACACAGAATAAAGATTTCTACTACAAAAGGAAAGAATAGGAGCATAGGAAGAAGGAATGGAACCAAAATAAAACCAAAAACCCACCAGGGAATACATTAGGTCCTATAGCGCCACATCCAGTATCTGGGACACATGGTAAGTGAGATGTGATCTCCAAAGGGTTTTTGAGGCTTTCCCACTTTTCCTTGGTGGTTGAAGCCCATGTGGCCTCTCTGTTACTCTGGCTTTCTCTGCAGTCTGCATCTTTCCTCAGCAGATATTCCATGGTCCTGGCATCTCTTAATCCCCAGGATTTCTGTTTCAACTTGAGCTTCATTCTCAGTTTCATGCCGTCACCCTCTCAGGCACTGCCCTTCAGAATTCCAGCCCTACTACACTTTGCCTTGACTCCCAGCCTTTCTTTTGAAATCTCAGTGGAATCTTCCATGATCCCTAAAATCCAGCACCTTCAATTCCTGAAGAATCAGTCCCACGTGGATGACGACAATTATTGCCACCACTCAAGCAGCAGCTGGGCTTCCTTGGACCATGACTGAAGTAGCCTCTGAATGCCTGGATGGCTGAGCACAGAGAATGAATCCTGGGAAAACAACTTTCCAGATACCATTGTGTGAGCAGGGACACCCAAGTTTTCTTTTCAAATGAGTTTTCTCTTTTACTCAGATTGAACCTGCAATGGATATGGTCTTGCTGATACCTGAGATGCCAATAACGTTATCTTTCCTAGTGTCTCTGTGCAAGGCATTTAGCTTTTCTTTAGTGGAGCTAATCTCTTCAGCAACTACATCTTCCTTGTTCCCTGTTTTATACATGCTTTTCTGGCCAAACTGCAAGGTTTAAAATTTTTTCTTCTCTGCTTTCTGCCCCTGATTATCATAGTAGCTTGGCTGAAAGCTATAAGCAATGCCAGTGCCACTTCCTGAATGGTGTGGTGTCTTGAAATTTCCTTTTCCAGATTAATTAGCCCATCATCTTTAAATTCAACCTCACACAAAGTATCAGGACACAGGCAAAGTGTAGGTAAGTTGTTCACTAGATGTAAGTTGTAGGTAAGTTGTAAGTGTAGGTAAGTTGTTTACTCTAGGCCAGTTTTCAAATGAGTCCTATTTTTCATCTGAAACCTGAGCATAGGATGTAGTGCATGCCAGTCTGAGCTTCCACCAGAACTGTGCATTAAGCTCTGCTTAGCTTAAACTTTCTTCAGCCTGTACTTACAAACTTTTCCAAGTTCCTCCTGCAAACCAATTCCAAAGGCTACTGAACCACATGTTCAGGTTAGTCACAGCAACAATCCTACTTCTCAGTACCAATTTCTGTGTTAGTTTTCAATCACTGTGAACAAAATATCTGGCAGCTACAACTTAGAGGAGGAAAAATTTATTTTGGGTCATGATTTCAGAGGTTCTGGTCCATGATACACCGATTCCTTTGCTTTGGGCTTAAGGTGAGGCATAACATTATGGTGAAAGAATGTGATGTAGGATGATGTTCAGCTCATGGAGCTAGGAAGAAGAAGGAGAAAGAGATGGTTAAGAAGGAAGAAGGAAGACAAGAAGAAGAGGAGGAGGAGGAAGAGAAGAAGGAGGAGGAAGAGGAGGAGGGTGTGAAGAAGAGGAGGAGCAAAAGGAGAAGGAGGAGGAAGTAAAAGAAAAAAGAGGAAAAGAGAGACTCTTCAAGGCAAAGATATATAATCAACAAAGGGCACTCCCCAGTGACCTACTTACTCTAGCAATACCCCATCTGCCTGTAATTACCAGTTAGTAATCCATTCAAATTATTAATCCACTAAATGGATCGGTGTACTGATTAAGTTACTTCTCTCATAATCTAAGCATTTCACCTCTGAAAATTCCTGTTGTAGGGGCTGGGGTTAAGGCTCAACGGTAGAGCACTCACCTAGCATGTGCGAGGCCCTGGGTTCGAACCTCAGCACCACATAAAAATAAAGGTATTGTGTCCAACTACAACTAAAAATAAAATATATTTAAAAAAAAATTCCTGTTGTATATTACATGAGCTTAATGGGAGGACATCTCTTATCCAAACCATAACTATAGGATTTGAATTCAATCTCTATCTTGCTTTGGGTAGTATGGACATTTTAACAATATTTATTCTCTAAATCATACACATAAAATATTTTTCAAATTGTTTGTGTCTGCTTTATTTTATGAGCATTTTCTAGCATTCATTGAACAAGTCTTTCATCTCTTTGGTTAAGTTTATTCATGAGTGTTTTATTTTTGATACTATTGTAAATATTAACTTCTTATTTTCAGAGAGTTCATTGTTACAGTTTTAATGAACAATTTATTTTGTCTGCTTTTATCTATCAATTTACCAATGTAATTTATGAGTTCTAATATTGTATTTGTATGGAATTTTGGGGATTTTATACATATAAGAACATGTCATAAGCAAATAGACAATTTTATTTTGCCTCTTATTATTTGGTTGCCCTTACTTCTTTTTTCTTTTTCCCCCTAAGTGATCTGGCTAGGACTTACTGTACCATGTTGAATACAACTGAACAGAGTGGGCATCCTTGTCTTGTTCCTGATCTTAGAGGAAAAGCTTTCAGCTTTTTACTATTGATTATGTTATCAACCGTGGGCTTGTCTTATATGGCCTTTATTGTAATAAGGTATATTTTTCTGTACTTAGTTTTTAAAAAGTATTTATCATAAAGGAATGTTTTATCAGATGCCTAATTTGCATCTATCAACATGATTACATTTTTATCCTTTTTTAAAAATATTTTTTTAGTTGTAGATAGACACATACTTTTTAAAATTTTATTTATCAACTTTTATATGATGCTGAGGATTGAACCCAGTGCCTCACACATGATGGACAAACACTCAACCACTGAGCGATAACATCAGTCCTATCCTTATTTTTTTAATACGAAGTCTCACATTTTTTGATTTTGGTAGGTTGAATCATCCTTACATCCATGGGATAAATCTCATTTGATCATGGTATATGATCCTATTAATGTGCTTTTAGGCTTTTGTTTGTTAGTATTTTCTTGAAGATTTTTGCATTTATGCTCCTTAGGGATACTGTACTGTAATTTTTTTTTGTGTGTGTACTTTTCTGACTTTGGAGTCAAGGTAATACTAGCTAAGAAATTGAAGTTGTAAGCTTATATATATATATATATATATATATATATATATATATATATNATATATATATTTTTTTTTAGAAGGATTGCCATTAATTTTTCTTTAAATATTTGGTATAATTCACCATCAGAGCCAAAGCCATCAGGTCCTAGATTTTTCTTTGGTGGGAAACTTTTTATTACTGATTCAACTTCCTTACTTATGCTCAACTTTTCTGTTTCTTCATGTTTCCTTGTTGATAGTTTGTATTTTTCTAAAAATTTATGAATTTCTCCTATGCTATCCAATTTGTGGATACATAATTTTCCTAGTTGTTTCCTATGAAGCTTTCTATTTTTATAGTACCAATTATATATTCTTGTTAATTTATAACTTCATTTCTCCTTTTTTTCTTAGTAAATACTGCTAAAATTTTATTAAATTTCTTTAAAAAACCACAACTCTTAGTTGAATTGATCTGGTCTATTACTTATCTAGTCTCTGTTTCAGTTATTTATTCTCTGGTCTTCATCATCCTTCACTCTGCTAGCTGGAGCCTGGGGGTGTACACGCTAGCCTGAGGCCAAGGTTTCTTCAAGTTTAGTGCTAGGGTCCACAGCAATGTCTGGTGCTAATGTCACTCTCCTATCCCATGAAAAGGGTACATATTTGTCTTCTAGCTGTGTTGTCTAGGCTTAGGGGAGAAGTGATGTGTGAAATTTAAGACTGTCCTTACCACACTCTTCATAGTTCTTTGGTCCACCTAGGTGCTATCACCTGGATTCCTTAGCTATTGTAAATATATTTTTATATATGTTTACTTGTAAATATATTTTTATATATGTTTACTTTTATATATGTTTACTTGTGGGGACTTTGGGAAAATGATAAATTTATGTTGTTATCTTCCTTTTGTCAAGTATGCTTTTCATTTTAATTATTATTAATTATTTGGTCCCTTTCCCCTTTAATTTTCAAGTGAATTTGTAATTGTATAGCTAAACCAAGTATCTTAAATGTCACAATCAAATGCAAAGAAATATCTGAAAGGAGAAAAAATAAGATTAATAATTTTGTTTTCTCCTACAAATATTCTTACTTGGAAACTGTTAGGAAAAGTGGATATGTGCTGTGTTTTATTTCTAGATTCTGAATATTAGATTGAACAAATTAATATTTTAATGATATCTTTGTCTGGAACACATAACAGTTAAAGGGGTCCCAGCTCTTAAGGTTTTTAAAATCTAGTTATGAACATGAAATATTTAATAATTAAATAAAGTAGAATATCAGGTAGTGCCATTATGAAGGCTTACGCCAAGCAAAATAATGGGACTGTCATGCTGCCAGAGAGACAAATATGAAAGATGGAGAAGCAGAATTCAAGACAGTGAAGGATTCTTACTGAATAGACATATATAAAAGTGGTAAGACCGAAATTGAGAAGAGAATAATATGACTGGATTTGCATATCCACAATCTTTTCACATCATCTACCTTTTAATTTCTAGAAGGCAGCCATTTGGCAAGATTGAAGAATGGTGTAGAACAGGACCACAGCTTGCTTTAGAATCATCTCCCATTCTGTATTTGATTCTCTAGTATGTTGCACCTATGCTTGAAGTTTACTCTGATGGGAATGATGAGTTTGCCTGAGTTACTTGTGTTCTTCCTTCAGATAGTTCAATAACTAGAAAAGGGGAGACTAGATGAATACTGCATCAGAAATGCAATTTCTTTCTTTTTCCTTTAAAAAAATGCTGGTTCAGAAACCACATTTATAGAGCACTAGGTCACTATTCAAAAGTCATATAATCCTTGTTTCAAAGATAATCTGCTTTGGTTGAGAGATCCGCCCTAAAATGATTTTGAGAACTTTAATATTACTGGGCAAACAATGGGTGCAGGATTTACCTCTAAGGTCCTATCTTATAACTGAAATATGTGGTCTTTGAAATCGTATGGATTTGAATTGAAATTCTGGCTTCAAATACTATTATTTGCATGACCTTGTAAAAGATATTTAACCATTCTAGGTCTTGATGGCCACATCTGGAAAATGTAAATAAAAGCAAAAATATAGATAAAGCAACTCACACAGTGCCTTGAGGTTGTTATGTATGTCAAGGATGATTGTAGTTTCTATTCCCATTCCTGTAGTTCTGTATTTCTTCCTTAGACACCATCCATTTGAAATGGATGCCTGTCCATCTCCAGTGTCATCACTGAATGTAACAATGATTTTTTTCTTAAGTCTAGGATATTATCATAGCTTATACTAGTCGTTCTATAGAATGGCCTCTCCTTTCCCCCCATCTTCTTTCATTTTCCCCATGATTTAGCATTTAAAAAGTGGCTTTTCAGGATAAGAACATTTCTACAGATAAAGAAGAAATGCATTAAAAAAAAAGGCATGCTGCCTGGTGAATAATAAATTCTTCAGGTTGGCAGTCAAGGTTCCTTTTATCCCAGAGTAATTGAAGGACTCATTTTCAGAAAACTTTTGTTATTTATATGGCAAACTGCTTTAATTAGAACTTTGCATTAAACTTGTCACCTCCAAGACTATATTATTTCTACTAATCAGTATGATCTTAGTTATCTTAATACCTGGAGTAGGAGAAATAAGATAATGGCACTTTCTAAGTGACCTTGGGCAAGTCATTTTTCTCTTTGCAGTTACATTTTTTCATTCTAAAACAATGTGGTCTCTTAAGCTGCATGATATTTTATTTTTATAATTCTTTAATGTGTATTCTACATCAAACAAAATAATTTTCAAAAAAGTATAAAAAATTCTAAAATAGGATTTGAACAACATTTCACGTACCTTTGAGTCGTGGAGCTTAGATTTCTGGGAGAGTCTAAACACCAACTAAATCCAATTCTTTCATTTAATGGGTGATAAGTTTATGACAGTGACATTGAGGCCAAAGCAGGGAAAACGCGGCTGACCGAAACTCAGTTATTCTGATTTTGGCTCAAATGAGTTTCCCTGCTCATTTTGACTCTTGAATAACTGTTTTCCTGGCAAGCAAGTCCGGGGCAAGACAGCTCTGCTTACTGGGGTGGGCCCCTTGCTGGAGACTCCAGGGAACCACGCCAGAGCAGTCTGCGGAGGGCCCGCTTCACTTCTTTGTTCCGCAGAGTGTAAATGAAAGGGTTGAGCATGGGAGTGACTATTGTGTAGAAGACAGCAGGCGCCCCAGCTCCTATCCCACTGGAGCTTGGCTGCAGGTAGATGCAGACAGGCGGCATATAGTACAGGAGCACCACGGTGAGGTGGGCGGTGCACGTGGAGCAGGCCCGCTGCCGGCCCTCGGCTGTGCGCATGCGCAGCACAGCTGCCGCGATGAAGACGTAAGATATGACGATGAGGATCAGGCAACCTGCGGCCACAATGCCAATGTTGGCAAGCATGACAAGCTCATTAGTGGTGGTGTCTGCACAGGCCAGCTTCAGCACAGGGGGAATGTCACAGAAGAAATAGGCTATGTGGTGAGGCCCACAGTATGGCAGGTGGAAGGTGAGAGAGGTATGGACTGCAGAGTGCACAGCACCTGTTGCCCAAGTGATCCCAGCCAGCCCTGCGCACATCCGCCTGTTCATGGCCTCTGGGTAGTGCAGGGGTTGACAGATAGCCAGGTAACGGTCATAGGCCATGACTGTGTACAGGAAGCACTCACTGCTGGCTAGGAAATGAAAGCAGTAAAGCTGTATAGTGCAGCCCTCAAAGGAGATCAGCTTCCCATCCAGAGTCAGCAGGCCAGCCATGACCTTGGGTACTGTCACGGTAGACAAACACGCATCCAGGAAGGACAGGTGGCCCAGGAAGTGATACATAGGGGAACGGAGTTGAGGATCACAGCCCACAGTTATGAGAATGAGGAGATTTCCCATCATGGTGATGCTGTAGATGAGGAGGAAGAGGAGGAAGAAGAGGCTAGGATGTTCAGCTGTGAACCTCAGACCCTCCAGGAAGAAGTGGCTCACCACAGTCTGGTTAGGGTACTCTGTCTTCACTTCCATCTTCTCACATACAGAGTAGGTACTTAACCTCTGCAACAAAACTGAGTTAATAGAGTAAATAGTTGTTTACCTTTCCCCTAATATCATTATCCATCTAGTGATGCCATGGTGGTTTCTCCCATAAGTGAGAAAAAGATAGAATTCAGTTGAAGTTTTGCCTTATTCTTCTGTTTTCTTGTTGCCTGTTCTTTCAGAATAAATCTTTCAAAGAATAATCTGAACTCCTTGTGAAACACATAATGGACTGAAAGGATTATTTTCAGAAAGATAATCCCTAAATTATGGCTATAAGAAAAAGTATTATAAGTCCTGCTTTCATTGAGTATATCCTTTTTTTTGGTATATATTCTAGAATTGTGATGCCTCTGCCCTCCTAATTTATTCAGTCATGCTTTTGATGTGCACAAGCCAGGTTCTTATCATTGTCATCTGGGAGTTTCATCTCACTCTGGGAGAGCTTTGGCTAGATGTTGAGTGCTATTGCATCATCCAGGAACATAGCATCCCCACCTAACCCTCACACAGAGGGAGTTCTCTGCAATTTCAGTTGCCCACAACCCTCAAGTGTATGACAATGAAGCCCTGGAGAGTAGACTGAATAATTACCAGAACAATTTGTTCAGTACATTTCATGCTCTTCCTGTAAAGCTTTGTCTGAAATTTTTGGGAATTGTTTTCCTATTTCTTTCTTGTTGTACCTTTCTTTTAGGCCACAAGATTTCTCTTTGATTCATTCCGTTCTTTACCTCCTAAGCCTAATTAGATGTTGTATTATGTGAAAATTTTCTTTAAACTCCCCCTTCCCACCCCAGTTGTGTCTTCAGTGCCCATGAATTTTACCTAGCACAGCCTATGTTTGTTTATTTATTTGGTGCTGGGGATTGAACCTAGGGGTGCTATAACACTGAGCTACATCCCTACCTCTTTTTATATTTTTATTTTTTTATTTTGGAATAGGGACTTGCTAAGTTGCCCATATTATCCTTGAAAAATCTTTCGGCCTCAGCCTTTCAAGTATCTGGGATTATGTGTGGGCCACCATGCCTACCTGCCTTTGTTTATTTTATGCCTAGATTTTCACAATGGCATTTTATGTGCATTCTCTTACTTACTCCCTAATATAGTAAATGATTCTTTACTGATCTGCATTGCCTATTGTAAGCAAAACTAACCAATATGGTTTCAGCACCATAATGAAAATACAAATAACCGGGACTGAATCAGATCTCAAGGGGATCAGCAAGCTTTTCTTTTATTCTGCAGCAGAGGCATGGGAGGGCTCATTTCTGGGTACGGAAATGGCCCTTGGGTTACGAAGGAGTCTGAGTTTTATAGTTTACAATGAGGGTGAATTAATCATTGGAGACTGTGGACATATAGTTTGGACAGTCCGAGACCTAGTTGTGCAGGTTAAAATTTTAACCAGGAAGGCAGTTGTAAAAAGTTTGAGACTCATTGTCACTGAGAAAAGCTCAGAACTCGGTGTTCACTACTTATCTTCCTTCCTCTGGGACCTTTTGATATCCAGAGCTTCACTATTTGCTTTTCGCCTTCCAGGATTCATGGGCAATGGGAAAGGGTAAAAGTCCAGGGCCCAGTTGTTTCAGTGTCCACCTCCTCCCTTCAAGACCCATTGTGGTTGGGAAGGGGTGAATGTTTGCTTTTGGTGGAGATGCTGGTGGTGAACCCAGGAAAGAATGAGAGTTTGCCCAATGTTACTGGAAAGGATATACTGGGAGAGGTTTAATGTTTGTCTAATTTCCCTCCCTCCTCTGGAACCATACTATTCCTCCGTTTCTCTCAGGGGGATATCTTGTAGGAATATTATTTTCTATAACTCTAAACCTATAACACAGAGTGCATCTATTTGTGAAATTTTGAAAATACCTATAAACTATTTCTTTTATCATAAAAATCTTTCTCCTGAAGTCCCCTAAAGAAACTTTTCTTACCCAAGAATGCTATTTGTTCATTCATTTTCTCCTCTATATGCCACAATCTCTCTCTGATCCCATCATAGCATTCCATGATAAACATAAATGAAATGCTTTAATATCTACCTCCCCAAATGTATTCTCTAGGTTTCATTTTGAAACTTAATTCCTAAGGGAGCCCTTATAAGTATTTTCCCTCACACTAATTTATTAATTCCGGAAGCCTAATAGAAATCTTGATAATTATTAATAATTACCTAATCATGTTCTGCTTTGGAATTTTTTTGTGATCTATGTGTCCTGTCTCCCCATGGGGAACACAGAGAAAGAAACACATTTCTCTATTTTCTCATTAGCACTTTTGAGATAGAACAGTATAAGTAGAGGAAGCTATGTTTATTTGAGTAGCTGAAAGATAAGGATAACGATTGATTTCTCTGTTCCTACTGTCCTTAGGTTTAAAATGTGGATATTGTGATTGGTGGTTCAATAATGTAGCCTCCTGGGTTTCAAGGATTATGGGTGTGTGCTATCACGCCTGGCTCATTTCTCTCATTTTTTACTTGAAATATTTCCACTTCATCAGAACATAAAACATTTGTAAATTAATCTTTAATTTTCTTCCTATGATTGTTTTAGTCTTGGGTGTATATTTTTTGTAAATTAAACTATTCATTATCTTTTTGCTGAAGTTCTCCCAGTTATCGCTTGGTTGACTAAGGTTCATTCTTTAGTAGATTGCATCAGAAGGCTGATAAATAAAAAATTCCTTAAGTAGTTCATGTGTTGAACATTGCTATCATGTGGCCTTCTTCTCTGAAGGATTCATTGACAGAATATAAAATTATTCAGTCACATTTTGTTTCACTGAATTTTGTGAAACATGTTGTTATATGGATGGTTTGCTTTGTGTGTTGGCCACTTTGTATGCTCCGTTGAAGATCTGTTGACAACTCTAATTCTTTTGCCTTTATAAAAGATTTTATCTTGCCAGAGGCCTGACAAATTTATATTTATATTTAAAACAAAAAGTTTTACTAATATCTGTCTCAGAATTGACTTTGTAAAATACTTCAAAGATTGAATTTTTTTAAAAAATTTGTCCATTAAATTAACGTAAACTTTACATTAATTCCCAAAAAGACAGTAAATGAAAGAACATTATAGATTATAGTCTTGTTATCATATGAAGAATTCTATGTGCTTGTTTCCTATGAAGGTCTTACAAGACTTACAAACCTCACATTTCTTACATTTACAATCTTACATTTTTCCAAGTAACTAGCTTGATAAATTCCAGGCCTAGTGATATCTTTATCTCTTCTTTTCCAGAACAATATTTACTGGATACTTAATTATATCAACAGCTTCTTATTAATTTTTTGGTCATGTATTTTATCTCTTTGCTTCCTATGTAAATGAATTTTTCTCAAGATTAGAAATTTATTTGGAATGGACTACAATGTCACTATTTTGGATTTAAACTGAATTCATTTGTGATAAGTTGAACTGAATTGACTCTTCTTGCATATTTTTATGTTTAAACTTGCATTTCTGTTGTTAAAACAGATAGAGAGGGAATTCCCTGATAACACACATTTCTTCTTAGAAAGTTTCTGGTGCATAGCAATCAATAATTCTCTATTATATTTTTTAACAAATGAAACTGAGTCTGTAGAAGATACTGATTCTCTTGGGCTGTATTTGGCCATGAACTTTTGCAACATCAACAGAAGCATCTCTAGCACTTAGGGTGTCCTAAGAGTGAAGGACTACCACTAAGATGCTGACAACATTCTTAGAAGAAATATATCTAGGTGTACTTCAGATGAGTTTGATTATTATTATTTTGATTATCTTGTAACCAGATACATGGCCTGTGGCACCCTACCCTACACTCATACCCCCAAACTATGTAACAAATGCAGAAGTATGCCAGCATATATACTAGCCTACCATCTTAGAAGATCTGCTTCATTAACATCCCTGGAAGTGCAGGAAGGCCTGGTTTATATTTGCAGAGCAAGGAAGGTTATCCTTGATATATCTATATCATTTTTATCAAAGTGAAGCTTTGTTCAAGCTTAGAAGATTAGATATATTCAGGTTATGGCATATTGCACATGTAAAGACTCCCTCATATTAAGGTGAAATTGCTCCCTCAAGTTGAAGTACAAGTTTATCTCCTATGTTAAGCTAAAAGGAAGAGAGAAGGAAATCTGGAAAATCAACTTACTTCCTTGAATTTCAATTTCTCCACAGTTTCATGAGAATAATGATACCTATGTCACAGAATTGTTGTCAAGTTCAAATCAAATGATTTGCATGGAGATTATTAGGATCAACACAGGGATTAGAAGCTATCATGTACATGTAAATGGATGCCACAGAGATGGAACTTTTGTGTTGAAGTTTTCTTATCTTGGATCTTTCCTTCAAGCTGATACCTTTGTTAACAAAGTTTTCAGTGGTAATGAAGGGAGACATAGAAAGTCCTATTTGAGAACAGTTACAATGTGGAATTTTCCAACTTTAGCCTCCCTACCTAAGAGGCCTTTACTCTCTGTGTGAATCCTTCTTTCTCATTCTGTCTTATATCTTCCCAATTACTTGGTGTCCAATCCTTGCCTTGAATTTCTGTATCTGCCCCACATCTGTGCAGGGTGAGGTCAGTGAGGCTGCACTTCCTTGAGGCCTCCCAGCCTCCGTAAAGCTGCTTTCATCTCTTTGTTGCGGAGGGTGTAGATGATGGGGTTGAGCAGGGGAGTGATGACTGTGTAAAAGACAGCTACCACCCCATCCAGGGGTTCCTGTGAGCCAGGCTGCAGATAAATGAAGGTGCAGGGCACATAGTAAACAATGACCACAGTGAGGTGGGCTGCGCAGGTGGAGAAGGCATTGCGACGCCCATCTGCTGACTGGATTCTCAGGATCGCAGCCACAATGTAGCCATAGGATGTGAGAATGAGCATAAAGCATGTGAGGGCCAGGAAGCCAATGTCCACAAAGGTGACCAGCTCATTGATGGTGGTGTCAGCACAGGCTAGACGCAGCATGGCAGGGATGTCACAGAAGAAATAGTCAACTCGGTTTGGGCCACAGAAGGGTAGCCGGAATATGAAACTTGTTTGGAAAAGTGAATGGATGGTCCCTCCCAGCCAAGTGCCAAAAGCCAGGTAGTTGCAGACACTCTGGGTCATGATGGTAGCATAGTGTAAAGGTTTGCAAATGGCCAGGAACCTGTCATAAGCCATGAGTGTGTAAAGGAAGCATTCAGTGCAGCCCAGGAAATGGAAAGAAAAGAGTTGGATTACACAGCCCCCAAAGGAGATTGCCCTACTATCCAAGAGAAAGCCAGCCAGCATCTTGGGGACAATAGCAGAGGAAATGGTCATGTCCAAGAAGGAGAGGTGACATAGAAACCAGTACATGGGGCGGTGGAGCCGGACATCCACCAAGACAGTGAGGATGATGAGCCCATTGCCAGACACGGTGAGGAGGTAGATGACAAGGAAAGTGAGGAAGAGCAGTACCCTCAGCTGCGGTGGGTGGTACAGGCCCACCAAAATGAAGTGCAGCACAGAGGTCTGGTTTCCACTTTGCATTTCTTTGCTATTCACATCTGCCAAAAGTAGTAGCAGAAAGAAAGATTTTATTCCTATAAAATCTCTTAGCATAGCCCATCTACACTGTGTCATTTTCAAATAGTCACACGAGTATCTCAATCTCTCTCTCTCTCTCTCTCTCTCTCTCTCTTGCTGGCTCTTGTTCTTCCTTTTGCTTTCTTGCTCTTTTATCATTTTTTTTCTCCTCTCATTCCCCCAGCTCTTGATTCTGGGACTTTACTTGATTCCAGACAATGGTCTTTGAGGTTAAAGCTAGCTGACTATATGTACAGTGGTACCTCATTATCCACAATTTCACTTTTCAAATTTTCTGTTAAGTTTCTGTTATGGCCCCCCAAATTTTGTTTGTCTTGACTCTTTTGAGAGAGAGGGTAGGGGGAGAGAGAACAAAAGAGAGAGACAGGAAGGAAGGGGACCATTTTTCATGTTTTATTAAAGTATATTATTATCATGCAAAGAATGATAACCATTTGGGGAAAAGAAAGTAAAACTTTACTGAGCAGGCAACAGCTGAGTGGCATCTGAATGATTAATAGAAACTTTTTAGATTTCAGAGGATCGGGCCATTCCTGATTAAAGAGGCTGATGTATAAGGAAATAGGAAATGCATGTCTTATTAGAGCCTGGTTTGTGGAATAGAGTTCTGAGAGACTGCAGAAGTAGGTCACACTGGATTTGAAGACTTTGTTCCCACAGGGTATGCCAGTAAGTTTGGACTTCTACTTGGGCAATGCCGTACCATTGTAAGTTGATAATCAAGGAAGCATCTAGGAAATCACTAAGCATTGCCTCCTGTTTCAAAATGGGGTTTATAGCTACATTTTGAGATATTTTTTAAGTTTCTATGCAGTTTTAACACTTATTTAGGATTATCAAAAAGTGCTGAGTCCCAGAAATCACTCAGAACCTACCAGTCAACTTGTCACTGGGAAAAGTAGGCTCTGTGATGGTAAAATGACAGATCCATGGGCATCTATGGTTCAGGTAGAAGAGAAAGTGTAGCTAGTCGGTGGACATGGCTGTCACCACACTTCCATTGGCCACTAGGAGTCCAGCTGGAAGTCCTGTTTCATGTCACACTTCTGAAGCCTGTGATTCTGAGTTGCCTCTGAGCCTCTGTGAAAGGAATATGCCATTTGGATGTTTGCCCCCAGTTTATAAAGTGACCATGAGAGCAAATATTGGAGGAGAGAAGATGGCATTAGGAAGAATACCCCACATGACACCTCACTGTGCAGGGCTCTGACACTCTTCAGACACTTCCCTGATTTTTTGCTGTCATTGAGGTTGATGCTGTTCACTACTAGTCCTAGGAAAAGAGGATCTTTGTGGTACAGCTTCAAATTTAAGGGCTTTGATCTATCACGGAGCAACTCACTGGAAGACCCAGGTTCATTTCAGAACTGAGGCACCCATGTGAAGACTAAATTTGCCTGACAATATAGGACTGCAACACATATTTGATAGAAAATTGTATTTAATGTTTATTGAGTACTACTGTGAATTATGAGAATGAATTTATTTAATCCTTATAACAATCCTATGAAATAGAGGCCACTATCAGGGTTCCACATACAATTGTAGATACAAATCAAAAAGGGGAATTGGCATTTTCAAGTATAAGTAGGAGGGCTTTTATTTTTAGCCCAGTAAGACTTTAGAAGCTATGGTATTAAGATACAATATATTCTTCTCTACTGTATGGATAGACAGGCAGATGAACAGATGGATAGTGGATGGAGAAATGTACTGAACTAATTCAGAAATAATGAAAATACAATCAGGTGCTTTGGGGCTGGAATTTTATACTGCTTCACTATCCTAAAGGATTTTAAATAGGATGAGCATTTTTATATAGAACTTTTGAAAATAGATTTATTTTAGTTAAAACTTCAGAGATTGTGAATATATTAATTTCAATGTATATTCTACATTTTTACATTGGGCACATTTAGATTAGGAAATTTAATTTGAACTCTTGTGTTCTTAGGAAATAAATAATACATAAGCTAGCTCTCTGGTATGCAAATCATAGATCGAACCCAAGGAAAACAACAGAACAGACATTTCTCTATTAACTGATTTTAAGTTTGTGAGATTTTACTTTCTGGTTTGGGAAGCTCTGTGTGTGTGGCCTTTCCTTCTTTCTCCCAAATTAAATACAATATTCTGCCCCTGTCCATGGGGCATGGGTTCCAAAAGCTCCATGTACTTTTTTCTGTCTGAAAAGTACATGGAACAAATCCCTACATTGATTATGTTCTTTTCTACATGTTTGTACATGATAAAATGTAATTTTTCCATGGTACTGAGGATTCGTGTTTGTGACAGGCTTATCATAAGCAAGTTTCAACTTACACGTGTGTGCTGTGCCTACTTTTCCCATTAGGGTGTGAGTTCCTAAAGGACTGTTTTCTTTTCCTTTTAATTCCAATTTTATGGCATTCTTTTCACATAAAGATCCTCAAATAGTATTGAACAAATGAGTTTCCCTCTGTGTGGATATCCCTAAGACCTAGGCAGACAATATCAAAGATATATCAGTTAGATATTGTAATCTGAGGTCTAAAATCATATGAATTCCAGTACTAGTACATCACTACTTATACTTGCTATATTTTTTTTTGTACAACTCTCTCAAAATTTCTGCTTTCAATTTTTTATTTGAAAGTGAGTGGAGGGATAGGCGTAGACTCTCACCAATAAAGAAATACCAGTCTCTTCTCGATCTATACCAATTCATATAAAAAATTTTGTTCTTCTATAATGAAAATCAATTTTCCTTTTATTCCAAATTCTATTTCATACCACAATTTCTTTTTTTTCTTATTTCTCTGCTGTTTGAATTCTCCATTTTTATTTACATTTATAGTTTATTATTCTGTATACAGAGAAATAATATTTTTACCCCTGGGAAGACAGAAAAATACCCCAAATTATCTACTATCAACTAAAACAGCTTCAGCAATTTGGTGTATACATTTTAGCCAGTATCACATTATATTATCCACATATCATATATACTGATCTATGTAATGGGAAAAGAAGCAATTTGCACATCTGGCCTTTTCAAACCCAATAGGCTTGAGGTTGACCTTGAAACCCATCTGGTCCAGGCAACTCCAAGATATATATTGGCCTTTGGAAAGCAGATGTCAGACTTCTTTCCTGTCAAACACAATGCCATTAGGAGATCTCAGCTGCATTCTTTGCTCTCAACATCTCTAACATTTAATAAATATATACCTCAGAAAAATCTCCATTACTATACCTCTACATCTCTTTTGTAGCCTTCTCTCCCAGTGACAACTCTCTGGGTGTGAATCTGCACTGAGGCCATTTCCTGTTTCCTCTTCTTGCTCTTTGCTGTTCCTTATGGAGGCCCAATTTTGAGCTCAGCAGGTTGCTGGTGTTCTCCTGATGTGCCTCTTCTTGCTGTGTCACTGTGTTATTTCTGTGTTCTTTTAGGCTCACCCCTGCCTTTTATAGCCTTGTGAAACTATTGGCAGTGGGGTCCCTAGGCTTTGACCTCCAGATTCTTGTTTTCTGGCAAGTAGCATCTTCTTTCCTATAGACCCCATGGGGTGGGGGACTAGGGGGCTGACACTACTTCTGCTTTACCCTTTGGGGGCAATTAACTTACTGCACGGTATTAAGTCGCACTGGGCTTTGTTAGCAGCAAACCCTGCACTATGGCTGATGCAGGAAGTTTGCTTAGTTGCTAGCAGTGTCCTTATAGCACTGGATCCTTCTAAGCTCGAATACTCAATTAAGAATCGGGATGCTTCCTCTGGTTCTTGGGAATTAAGTTTTCTTACCTATAAATCAGTGATAATTACACTTTACTCATTTATCCCATTAAGATACACTTTGTATTTGAAAGAACTTTCAAGCTAAAGATACTTCATGAATACATATTTTTACTTAAAATTGTACCTTCTCATTTAACTTGAAGCAAATTACCAGAGCATCACTTTAGAATAGATACACTATTTTTGGCAGAAACATCAGCTCATCCATGTACAAATAGGAAGTGAAAGTAGGAACATTATAACTGTGGCAATCCCTTAAAAGTCAAACATACTTAGATTAGAGCTGGATGGACCTCTATAGAAATGACCCAGAGCATACCCTCATTTTACACTGGAAACAACGGAGTTCTAAAGAGAATAAGGACTTTGCGAATGGTGAAAGTCATTCTGCTTAATTAGTGGGTAAACTGTCACTTAAATCATGTAGGTAAATGGTATGGATTCATCCAGCTCCTGGAATAGAGGAACTTAATATTCCTAAACTAGTGCTGGGCAAATTATTGCTCAATAAATATTTGTTAAAATAGTTCTTATCAATCAATATTGCACAATATTTTAAAGAAGCATATTGGTGTGCAATTTTTTAAGGATTATATTGTGAAATATGGTCTATTCTTTTTTTTTTGCATTTTAATTGATGATATCTTTATTTCTTCTTTAGGCTGTAGGCCATAAAGAAGAATTTTGATTTGAGACAAAAAGATCTGGAATTGAATTTCTATTCATCTACCCACCATTTGTATGATATTAATCAAGCTTCCATGGTGGACCTCTGTAATGGTCAATCAGCAATTTCATAGACTTTCTTAATCACTACTTATTGCCAGATTCCTCTGAGCTTTGCCTGGCTGCCAAGATCTCCTCTCATCTTCTGTGCTTGATCCATTACCAATTTTCTCCTCTGGATCTGTGAGTATTCATAATTCTGAATTCCATGGCCTTTCTCAGCCAGACTAAGTCTCAAGTGGCAATGCTGCAGGGTTGGGAATTCTGGACTCTCATCATCAGAATGGGCACCTTGACCATTATTCTGCCAATACCTTCTGCCAGAACTTGGACATCATACTTATTTATTTATTTATTAGTTCAAATCAGTTATATATGACTGTAGAAAGCTCTTCAATTCATTGTATACAAATGGAGCAGAATTTCTCACTTCTTTGGTTGTGCATGAAGTAGAGTCACACCATTTGTGTAATCATACATGTACCTAGGGTAATGATGTCCATTTCATTCCACCATCTTTCCTACCCTTTTGCCCCCTCCCCCCTCCCCTTTGCCCTATTCAAAGTTTCTCCACTCATTCCATATCCCCCTTGCCATCCCCCCACTGCCATATGGATTAGCATCCACTTATCAGAGAAAACATTCAGCTCCTGGTTTTTGAGATTGTCTTATTTTGTTTAGCATGATAGTCTCCAACTCCATCCATTTACCTGCAAATGCCATAATTTTATTCTCTTTTAATACTGAGTAATATTCCATTGTGTATATGTACCACAGTTTCTTTATCCATTTATCTGTGGAACGGCATCTAGGTTGCTTCCAGAAATATGATCTATTTTTTGAATGAGCCACTTTTCATTGATAGAATCATGTAAAGTCAGTAAGAAGTATTTTTGATTTGTATTTATTAGTACATTTTCCTATTGCATGGCCATAATTTCCAAGCTATTCTGTATTTCCTAATGATAGTGAGTAAATCAGATTTAGGGTTTTGCTAGTGAATAATTCTAAATACACAAAGGGAAACAAAAGAAATTTAAGACTGTAAATACTTAATCCTCCCATTATAGAGTATTTTTTGTTTTGTGATATCCCTGATGGGAACATATATTTCCAAAGAATAATATGAGGCAAAGAAATTCTTGGTTAAAACAGGACTTTGCTTCTAAATTCCAGTTTGGATCCTTGGCCTTAGGAATTTAAGAAAGAACTATAATCTATGTTAGGGACACTAAGTGGTTGTTTTTCACTCTAGACCTCCCTTTACTCTCAATTTGATTTTCTATGTGAATGGGTACATGGAAGGGGGTGGGAAAATTTCTCCCAGAGTGATGCTATCTTATCTTCCACATTTGAAGCAGAAGGGTGAAGGGTAGAGGGTGTGTTATGGGGAAAAGCAAGAGAAAAAAAATTAAAGCAGCAAACGCCAAGTCTTGGGGGAGGGCAGATCCAGTTTACCAGCTCTCTCAACACTTGAGTGGGAGGAGTAGATTAGAAGAGACCACCTTCAACTGATATCCAACATTCAATTAATCCCTTTGCTTATAACAGTGGACTTTTTAATTCCTGTGAAGGGTCGTAACATTCTCTGCAATCTGACAAAAATATTTGTTAGTTTCTCCTTTGGGGAGGGGTGTGGGGATTCTGTAGGAGAGGTAATTCTATTCTCTTTTAATGTTGAGTAATATTCTATTTTTTTGTATATATATATATATATATATATATATATATATATATATACACACACACACACATTTTTTTTTCCTGTTCAAAGCATTTAGGTCAGCTTCAAACACAGTATCCCACGATAGAACATATTCCCAAAGAATTTGCTGTTTGCTCATTTAAACCACCTAGATTACAAAAAAAAATTCATAAAATTTATCAATAGTTTGATTTTTTAATGCTTCTAAAATACATATCTGAGAGATGCAGCAAAGGGAATTTAGAATTAAAATAAGAATAGTATGATTTTTTCTTTTGATGATAAAATTAAGAGGATCTGCTCATTTAGAATTCAAATAGCAGCATGTGTGACTTCAAAAAATAATTCCCTTTGCATTTTACATTTAAGAAAGTGTAAATTAATTCTAAATTTCCCATGAACACCACTGTCATTTCCTTCTGACCTCTCAGCACTTGGCATAAAAATCCCAGGCTGGTGTGGTTCAAAAATCAATGGGCTGACAAATGTCCATATTTCTGTTACCCATCACAGAAGAAAAAAAAATGATAGGTATTATTGTAGAGCCTTGATTTTAAATATTTAGCAGAGTAGAATTTCAAAAATGCTTTATATAATGTTAAAATAGAGGACATAATATGGGTACAAAAATGCAAAAGGTACAAATCTATTGAGATTTAAATAATCCTCTTCTCTCCTATCTGAACCCTATTCACCCAAGCTTAGGCAAACGCAAGTCACTGTGAATTTATTTCAGAGGTCAAAATTTGTCTGTTTTAAAGTCNTATATATATATATATATATATGAGTTTCTTTATCCGTTCATCCATTGAAGGGCATCTAAGTTGGTTCTACAGTTAAGCTACTGTGAATTGAGCTGCTATAAATATTGATGTGGCTGCATCACTATAGTATACTGATTTTAAATCCTTTGGATATAGACCAAGGAGGGGTGTAGCTGGGTCAAGTGGTGATTCCATTCCAAGTTTTCTGAGGAATCTCTATACTCCTTTCCATAATGGTTGTGTTACAGTTAAAGCTTTGTCCCAGGGTTTCATAAACTGACTTCCAGACCACTCACGTATAATCGAATCAAGCCTTTATTGAAGCACACCAGTGGCGGCTGACCAGAACATAAAGCTGTTCCCCTGATCAGCCCCGAACAATTGCAAGGGCATTCCTTATAAGCCTGAAAATTGCAAAAGGGATGTTCGGGGGGTCTAGCCAATGCAAGCAAGCCAGGTTACAGAAGCGGGACAGTGCAGTCAAGCGGAGGGAAGCCTAACCAATCACAATTAGCCCAGTCACCCCAGTTACAGAAACAGAGCCCCGTTACCCTACTTACAGAAACAATGCCCCATTAGGTAGTTCCAGTTCTTAAAGGTTTCTATAGCAAAAGGAAAAGAACATCTTGCCCCAGTCATGACTCTTCTACTTGGCATGGTTGTTTTACAGGATGAAGTCATAAAACAAAATGGAGTCACATTTGCTCCTACTATCACAGTTGCACCAATTTGTAGTGCCACCAACAATATATGAGTGTGTCTTTTCCCCCACACCCTTGCCAACAGTTATTGTTGCTTGTATTCTTGATAATTGCCATTCTGACTGGAGTGAGATGAAATCTGAGAGTAGTTTTTATTTTCATTTATCTAATTGCTAGAAATGTTGGACTTTTTTTTCATATATTTGTTGATTTATTATGTGCCTTCTTCTGAGAGGTGTCTGTTCAGTTCCTTAGTCCATTTATTGACTGATTTATTTGTGTCTTTTTGGTGTTAAGTTTTTTTTGAGTTCTTTATATATCCTGGAAATTAGTGCTTTATCTGATGTGTGTGTAGAAAAGAGGGTTAAACGGATGGAGGTGGAGAATATCATGCTAAGCCAAGTAAGCCAATTCCCAAAAAACTCAGGCCCAGTGTTCTCTCTGGTAAGTGGTGCTGATCCATAATAGGGTGAGGAAGCATAGGAAGAATGGAGGAACTTTGGATTGGGCAAAGGGGAGGGGGCATGAGGGTAGGCAAGATGGTGGAATGAGATGGACATCATTACTCTAGGTACATGTATGATTGCACAAATTGTGCGACTGCATCGTGTACATCCAGAGAAATGAAAAGTTGTGCTTCATGTGTGTACAATGAAATGAAATTCATTCTGCTGTCATGTATAACTAGAGAATAAAAAAGAAAGAAACAGGGAGGTTGAGGCTTAATTTGTTTTTCTCAGGCTGGGGAGATAATGATGCATAGTATTTAAGAGCACATGTGTGGGACTTCACAGCAGCATGACAATAAATTTACAAGAATTTTCTCTTTAAAAATAAAAAGGCAATTCTATAGCCAGCTTTAGCACCAGAGACCTTGGGGCTTCAGCACAAAAACTGGTAGGTGAAGTGAAATTGGTACACGGCATACCTAGTGCAGTGTCTAGCATATAATAATAAGCAAGTAGTAAATGTGTTTGAAGTAGAATAATTAAAGAGAAAAAAGAAGGAAGGGAAAAAAGGATGAAAGGAAAGAAGGAAGGAAGTGAAGCAGACTACCTTTTAAATTAAAAAGCAACTTCCTGATAGTTGCTTTTCTGCATCCTAAAGTTCTTCATCCTGAGGACAGAACCAAAGAAATGAAGACTGACGTATTTTCTGCTTAAGCATAACTGAATTTATATATGTATAAACCTGCCTTTAGTTTGTGTTAATTGTATCCATTTCTTGGGACTAGCAGATAAGAAATCTCATTTTGTTTCTCCCCAGTTTAATTGAACTACATAAAATTCAGTTTTCCTTTTTTTGCTTTTTTCTCAAGTGGAAAGGCATCTGGTTATCAGGAATCCAAGCAGGCTCCCTGGTTGGGCTGCCAATAATGGAAGGAAAGAAAAATGAAAAAAAAATAAGAAGGGGGAGGGAGGGGAAGGATATGTGAGATTTATGAGATTGAAAGGAGTCTCAGAATTTGAAGGAGGATGATACAGTGAAGAGGACCAGAGGGTAAAATATTCTGGGAGATGAAAGGGGTTTGTCTGGGTTTGTGGAAATGGATGAAGGCACTGTCAAGGGATCAGAATTGTGGAAGGAGATTCAAGATCTCTAGAAACCTGCCAGAAGAGAAATGTAATAGAAGGTAATGGCAGTAGGATTGTTCTGAAGTTGAGGTCATATCAGGTGAAAAGGTGATTGCAGGTATCTGCTTAATGATGCTTATCATATAGAAATTCTACTCCTGGGGGTATGTGTGTCCATATGTATCTGACAGAATTGTGTGTGTATACAAATCTAAATGTGCATCCAAAAGAAAATATAAATAATATACACTATATGCTTGCCAAGTGAAATTTCATAAATATACAGTGTTTATATCTGCACCTATATTCAAAAACATGTATTCCAGAAATTTATTGCAACACTAATTTTAATAGACAAAAGTTGAAAAATTTTAAATGTCTAACCACTGAGTGAAAATAAATTGTTGCAAATTCACACAATGAAATGCTGTACAGAAATTATAACAGAAGCTCTACAACTACATGTAAAATGATTTAGGTTATCATTTGGACCCACCGATTTATGTTTGTTAAGGTTTAATAGAAGAAGTAAAGCATCTATTAATTATATAGACCAGAGGATTTTGATTAGGAACAATTTTGCCTTATAGGGGTAATTTGGCAATATCTGGAGATATAGTTGAGGTCACAGGAATTGGAATCTACTGACTGTAGGTCAGGGATACTGAGGAACTCCCACAATGCACAGAACTGACCTTTATGACAAGGCCTATTTTTGTCCAAAAGGTTAATAGTGCTGAGGTGGAAAACTCCTTTCCTAGATATGTGGACTAAATAGTGCATACTGTCTTGATTTGGAATAGGTCCCCCAAATGGTCAAAGTAGTTCTTGAAGAAATATAACAAAACTGGAAGACTCTTAACATCAGATGTGAAAATTGACTTTGGAACTATAGTCATTTAGAGTGTAGTATTTGTATCATGCTAAACAAATAGAAAAATGGAAGAGAATAAAGCATAAATAAACTGAAACACAGTCATTCAACAAAGATGACCTACAGTAAAAAAAGAGAGTTTTCTTCAATAAATTATTTTCATTTATTTGAATACTCAGATGAAAAAATAATCCTGATGCTATTTCACAAGTATAGCTATTTCACAAGTATACATCAAAAAATTAAATATACATGGACTGAGGATACAAACGTGGCAGTCTTTATAATATTAAGTAAACAAAAATTCATGAGAACCAAACAACACAAGAGTCTAAACATAGACATGATACATTGGATTGAAATTATTATATTTTAAAAGATAAAATTTGTAGCTAATATTCTTTGATCATGAAGTAATAGAGTACAAAAGCAAATTATTATAAAGAAATTATAGGGCTGGGGATGTGGCTCAAGCGGTAGCGCGCTCGCCTGGCGTACCTGTGGCCCGGGTTCAATCCTCAGCACCACATACAAACAAAGATGTTGTGTCCGCTGAAAACTAAAAAAAATTAAATAAATAAATATTAAAAATTCTCTCTCTCTCTCTCTTTAAAAAAAAAGAAATTATAATAGTTGTAAACTTATACCAAATTTCTACAAAAAATATTTACTAAATGAGGCAAAAAAATCCTGATGTCATATCTAAAATATCCGTATGTCATACCTAAAGTAAAATTAATTCCAAATGAAGTAAAGGAAAAATACTCAAAAAACTAGATATTATTTGAATGAAGACTAATAAATATTTGGTGTAAGAAAAAACTTAAGCAAAATACCAATGTCAAAAACAGTACAGGAATAGGTTGATAAAATTTCCTAGATCATAAAAAAGCAACAGAAGCAAAGAAATTTAAATTTGAAAACATATTTTACCTTACAGAAGAAATTAATTAATAATTTAAGTTGTAAATATTCAGACAAAGCAATAAAAGGCTATTAGCTCAACAGAAAAAAAATGAAAAAAATTCCTGAAAGTTAATTCACAAAAGAAGATATAGTTTTGTAATATAAGTGTTCATTAACATTTGAAAAAGCAATAAAAATTATGAGAGCACTAAAATATGATTATTTTTATACAGTTGGGAAATCATTATGTATCTATAGATGCTTCTTTGGGAAAAGGGAGTGTGAGACTCTAAACAACAACAACAAAGCTGGGAATTTGCATCTTGTAGCTCTGTATAGAAAGATGATGGGAAAGAGTAACATAGGGGTTCTCGACAATTTTAATTGAGAGGAAGCCATTGTGAGTATCTCTTCATCACTGGTGAGGGACAGGTAAGTCCCACTTCCCTCCTCTGAGGTTTAAAATTAGTTCCAGGCAGACTTGAACTATCCCAGGAGAGTGCAAATAAGAAACAGGTAGGGAGATGTGCAGCCTATGAAAAAGCTTTCATTGGCTCTTCCTGTTCTGTGCTCATCAAGGGAACCTGGAAACCCACAAGTAATCTTGTCCCCTGAGACTACAGGTCAAGTTCATTCTTTGCCATTTAGCCTGGTGGGTTTGCATTCTCTGCACTTCAGTGGTTTGGTTTGGTTAGAAATGGACCCATCTTTCTCAACACAGTGCATGTGTTTTTGGAGTGACAGCATGCAAAGTAGAGGCTGTGCATGTGGAGAGGGGAATGTAGAGAGGGGAAAACTGTAGGAGAAACTCAGACAAGTTTGACAACTGCAATGAGCCATGTCCTGTGGGGTGAGTTCTTATAAATGGAGCTTTCACTTACTTCCCCTGATTTCCATCCCTTGTTTACCTTCACATTTCATGCACTGAGATGTTACTTGGATATTGCTAGACTTCACCCTCATTTTAGTGATCTAGTCTTTCTTGATAAAAGATAGAAAGATAGATGAATGGATTGGCACAGCAATTGGGTGGCTCCAAGTATCTATTGCGTTGTTACAGAAGACAAGAAAGTCAAATTTTAGTCCCTCCTCCCCCACAGGCCAGGCTGAGATTGCTTTCTTGTGTCTTGGCCCTCAGCCTACCTTGGACTTCATCTGATGAACACTTGCATGTTTCATCAAATCTGAAAATGAAGTTATCCTGGTGATTAAGTCATGTTGATTCAGTAAATATTTCAGAGTTACACATTTTTCTTCACTGTTGAAGTCCTGACATTCATGTTGGTGGTTATAATAGTTCTGCTTCCACTATTTATACCATATTTAGCTTTCATGTTGCTTAAGCTATGTTCCTTGGAGACAGAATACATTTTATCTCATCTCTGCTAAGAGCAGATCCGGTTTCTACGTAACGGAAACTAGTTTATTAGGTTTGACTCAAAAGAATTTGTAACTATCATAAACTCTAGACAATGTTTTGTATTAAGCAAAAAAAAAAAACAATTTCTGCATTAGTTGTAAAAAAATAACACTTTTTCTTGACATCCAGCTGATGTAGACTCCCTCTGCTCACATAGATTTTGCTTTTTCTGTCTCAGGTGTTAAATACAAAAAATAGACTTGGTAGAGTTGTCTTCTTGTATGACAGCATTGTCTGGGTTTATTAGTAGTCTTTGTCTCTATTTCCCCATGAAACTTGGAGAGAAAACAGAACCTGCTAGTTAGAATCCAAACCACTTGCAAGACATTCTGCCTGGGGTACTCTCCCTGTTTAATCACCTATCTTTGAATGAGCCACAAGCTTCTGAATATGATGGCATGTCTAACATAGGAACATTGTCTGTTGCTACTACAGTGTGTCATGTGATGGACTGTGATCAATAAATGACACAATGACATAGCAACAGGAGAGTGATTCTCCTTCTGGCTTTGAAGAAGGTGCTGCAATAATTTGAGAAGGCCAGGTGGCTAAGACCTCTTAGAACCTGGGGTGGCTTTTAGAAGCCTAAATTGCTGTGCCCTGCTGAAACCATCAAAAAAATCTAGACCACGTCCTAAACTGCAAAGACTTAAATTATGACAATTACTTTAAAAAGCTGGGAATAGGATCCTGAGCCTCACAGGAGATTGCATCCTAGTTAATACCTGGAGACCATGAGATCCATCACTAAATGACATGACTAGCAAACAGGATAAAAAAATAAATTTATATGATTTATGTCATTAAGTGGGCTGTAATTAATTTATAATTCATCAAAAGAAATCTAATAGAATGATTTTTCTCTTTTCTTCCTCTTATGTATTTGTGTGTATCTGTATGTGTGCACATGGATGTGACAGAGATGATAGATCATCCCAACACAATTACCAAAGCTTTACCACAAACAAAGTTCACTGGAACTCTGGAATATTTCAAGATGGATTGTAAAATTCCCACATGGAGAACGGATTCTCAGTTCTCAATGAAATGCTAAAGGCTGGATGCTCTTCATGTGTCCACTGGGAGAGTGACTAAGAGTAAGAAATGTCAAACAGGAGCCTTGTGACAACGTTCTTCCTCACGGGACTTCCCCATGCTCCAGCACTGGACACCATGCTCTTTGGCCTCTTCCTGGTCATTTACATTCTCACTGTGCTGGGGAACCTCCTTATCCTGCTGGTGATCAGGATGGATTCCCACCTCCACACCCCCATGTACTACTTCCTCACCAACCTGTCCTTCATTGACATGTGGTTCTCCACTGTCACAGTGCCCAAAATGCTGATGACCCTGGCCACCCCAGGTGGTGGGGCCATCTCCTTCCATAGCTGTGTGGCCCAGCTCTATTCCTTCCACTTCCTGGGGAGCACCGAGTGTTTCCTCTACACTGTCATGTCCTATGATCGCTACCTGGCCATCAGTTACCCGCTCAGGTACTCCAGCATGATGAGGGGGAGAGTGTGTGCCCTCCTGGCTGCGGGCACCTGGCTCAGTGGCTCCTTGCACTCTGCGGTCCAGACCACCCTGACGTTCCGCTTGCCCTACTGTGGGTCCAACCAGGTCCAGCATTACTTCTGTGATGCTCCACCCATCCTTAAGCTGGCCTGTGAGGACACCTCAGCCAATGAGATGGTCATCTTTGTGAACATTGGGGTGGTGGCCTCGGGCTGCTTTCTGCTGATAGTGCTGTCCTATGTGTCCATTGTCTGCTCCATCCTGAGGATCCGCACCTCAGAGGGCAGACACAGAGCCTTTCAGACCTGCGCCTCCCACTGCATCGTGGTCCTTTGTTTCTTTGTGCCTTGTGTTTTCATCTACCTGAGACCTGGCTCCAGGGACGTCATGGATGGGGTTGTGGCTGTTTTCTACACTGTGCTAACACCTCTTCTTAACCCTGTTGTGTACACCCTGAGGAACAAGGAGGTTAAGAAAGCTCTGTTGAAGCTGAAGGACAAAGTGGCCTATTCTCAGAGCCAGTAAATGCTACGAAGTAAAAACATTCACTTTTTCAAAATCACTACTCTACTTTAGTTGTAAAAGATCATGTTTTTCTGTGGCTATAGCTGTTCAAATCTTTTTAAGTCTTCCCTGCTTTGTGTTTGTCTCTTTTTATAAGACTCCAAATATACACTCAAAAGGAAGGCTTACAATATGTTAAGTTATGTTTCCTAAGGATAATTCCTTATTGCTATGTATGTATGTATATATTTTTATCTTTATTAAAAATATGATTTATGGAAATAATATATTTAGTAGGCAAAAATAGGAAACCAAGGGGTTGGGGTTGTAGCTCATAGTTAGAGTGCTTGACTAGTGCGGATGAGGCACTGGGTTCAATCCTCGGCACCACATAAGAATAAATAAATAAAAATAAAGTAATTGTGTCCACCCAGAACTAAATAAAAAAAATAAGAAACTAAGTACTCATCCAAAATTGAAATAAAACTAAGATGTTGAATATTCATATATGGATTTATATACAGCAACAATAGTGTATGATCTGTAACTGTAAAATGATGTAAGAAATTATCATTTCTGGCAGTTAGATATCTATTCTACATCTAGAGCCATGGCTTCCAAGACAGGCAATATTGCCTCACCAGGATCATTTGGCAAGTCATGGAGGTATTTATGAATGTCATAGGTACTGGCACCTGGTATTCAGAAGTCAGGGAATTAATTAGTTTATTTTGCAGTGCACAAGGTTACTCCAGAAAAACACTTTTCTTTCCTGAAAGATAAACAATACTGAGGTTAAGAAACCTTTATCAGGATATAAATGTAAGTAAGACTCTGACAATAGAATTAACAAAACACTTTTGAGAAAAATACAAAACTGCTGAAGAAGTGGAGAAGTATAATGTGCTAATAGATTTGGGACTCAGTATTTTAAAATTTCAGTTCTCCTCAAACTGTTCTATAGATCCACTAAAATTCCACATAAAATTCCAGCATTTTATTCTATTGATACAAATGTGTGTATCCTAAAGTATGTGTAGACAAGGTTTGGTCATGATAATCTTGAAGAAACAACACAAAATGGAGTGATTCATAAACTAGATATAAAAACTCACTATGGCTCTATAGTTATTCAGAGACAATTGCATTTTCATGATTCTAGACCAGTAAAAATGTGACAGAAGAGAGAATAAAGATATAGACAGATAAATATTCATATGAGGAAGCTATCTTGTGCACAGTAGAGAAAGGCGGACTTCTTCAATAAGTTATTTTGAGATATTTGGGTTTTGAGATATTATGCAAAGAAAAAATGAATCTTGGCCCAATATTGCATTACAAGTTTTAGAGGATTTTTTGTTTTTGTTGATTACCATATAAAAATTAGTACTACAGAGAAAATATGAAAAAAGAAAACAATTGGGAATATCATTTGAGAATTTAAATTAAATTTCTAAAATCATGACAATAATTAAGCAACTACAGCTATTATCCCAAGTTATATATACAATTAAAATCTTATATCACATCAGAAGTAAAACTAACTCCAAGGGTACTGAAGATTTAAATGAGGGGGGAAATTATCTAAACCATTAAAATATTACATAGCTGAAAATTAATAGACCTTTTATGTAAGAAAATACATTTTTAAAGTGAAATATCAAGATCAGAAACCATATTAGAAACAATTGAAAAAATTTCCGGCATTAAAAATATATATGCATGTATATAAACAAACAAAAAGTACTTCAGAAAAGAAATATTAAAGCCATATTTTACATTGCAATAAAACATGAATTAATATCCTAAATTTATAAGAGATCAGACAAATAAATAAAACTATTACCTCAAAAGAAAGATAGTAAATAAAATTCCTGAAGTATTAATTCATAAAAGAGGATATAATTTTGTAATATAAGTGTTCATTAATGCTTGTAAAAGCAATGAATGACATCAATAAAATCTATTACCTACACAATTGGAAATCATTCTGTATTTTAGGTATTTCTTTGGGAAAAGGGAGTGTGAGACCCTAAACAACAACAACAACTAAGTTGGGAATTTGCATCTTGTAGCTCTGTATAGAAAGATGGTGGGAAAGAGTAACATCCACCAGGAGAGTGCTAACAAGTAAAGCTCATAGGGACTCTGAACAATTTTAATTGAGAGGAAGCCATTGTGAGTATCTCTTCATCACTGATGAGGGACAGGTAAGTCTCATTTCCCTCCTCTGAGGTATAAAAACTAGTTCCAGGCAGACTTGAACTATCCCAGGAGAGTGCAAATAAGAAACAGGTAGGGAGTTGTGCAGCCTATGAAAAAACTTTCATTGGGCTCTTCCTGTTGTTTTGTGCTCATCAAGGGAACCTGGAAACCCACAAGTAATCCTGTCCCCTGAGACTCCAGGTCAAGTTCATGTTTGCCATTTAGCCTGGTTGGTTTGCATTCTCTGCACTTCAGTGGTTTGGTTTGGTTAAAAATGGACCCATCTTTCTCAACATAGTGCATGTGTTCTTGGAATGACAATTTGCAAAGTAGAGGCTGTGCATGTGGAGAGGGGAATGTAGAGAGGGGAAAACTATAGGAGAAACTCAGGCAAGTCTGACAACTGCAATGAGCCATGTCCTATGGGGTGAGTTCTTACAAATGGAGCTTTCACTTACTTCTCCTGATTTCCATCCCTTGTTTACCTACACATTTCATGCACTGAGATGTTACCTGGACATTGCTAGACTTCACCCTCATTTTAGTGATCTAGTCTTTCTTGATAAAAGATAGAAAGATAGATGAATGGATTGGCACAGCAATTGGGTGGCTCCAAGTATCTATTGCGTTGTTACAGAAGACAAGAAAGTCAAATTTTAGTCCCTCCTCCCCCACAGGCCAGGCTGAGATTGCTTCCTTGTGTCTTGGCCCTCAGCCTACCTTGGACTTCATCTTATGAACATTTGCATGTTTCATCAAATCTGAAAATGAAGTTATCCTGGTGATTAAGTCATGTTGGTTCAGTAGAAATTTCCTCATTGTTGAGTTTGGTTTTGGTGATTACAATAATTCTGTCTCTGCTACTTATTCTTGTATTTGAAAAAAAAAACCAAACAGCTTGCAAGTTATTTAAGCTATATTTCCTGGTGAATGAAAACATTTTTGCTAAGAGCACATTATATATTCTCTCTAATGGTGAACTGGTTTTATGGTACTCTACTACAGAAGAATTAGTAACTATCTTTATTTTAATGATATTAGTATTATACTATTGTAAATACATTTTTTATGAATTAGTAATAAGAAATAATATTGTCATAATTGATAGGAGGCCATAATTTGTATTAAGTGTAAACCACCTCTGCCTAAATTTCAGTTGTACAGAATCCCAACTTTTCTTGACATCAAACTGATGTGTTAGATGTCCTCTGCTTGTATTGATTCTTTTTTTTCCTGTCTCAGGTGGTAAATGTTGAAGAGGAAAGAGACTGGGTAGAATTGTCTTCTCCTATGACAGCCTTGTCTGTTTCTGTGAATATAGGGAATAAAAGAAATGGATATGGAGCAAAATTTTTTCCCTAACAAAATTGATATAAGAAAATATTTAGATATTGAGGATAAAAGGTTACATGACAGAAATTTCTTCTATACCCATTTATTGTGGCTGGGAGGGCACATATGAGGTTTATGTTATTAGATCCTCATAAGGGATGCTTAAGTGGAAGAGAGGCAAGGGGTCGGTCAACTACAGGGCTTTGTATTTTCTGAGTCTATGGAACGTTGTGGCAGATCCCACTACAGTGGTTGACTGACTTTTTTGTTTCCTCTGAGAGACAAAAGAGAAGTCCTGGTATAAGCAGGTAGTATTAAGGCTCTAGTAACAGTACCAAATATAAAAACTTCCTGAAGAGCTATCTTTAAAATTGAGAAGACTCTGGAAACACAGAGATAATTAACTTATTCTAAGCTCAGAAACAATTCTGCAATATTTTCAGAGGGCCCACGCTCTATGACCCAATTCACTTATTAAGCAATTTTGACATGTCAAGCACTATACTGAGTACTTTTTAATGTATCATATTATTTAATAACTTCTTATTTAATAACTTCATATGTCAGATAACATATGAAGATACTCGATTTAAATTTATTGTAGACATATGAAACATTCAATGTTACCCATAATTAAATTCTTGGTTCTCCAATTTTACTCATGAATTCTGGAGAAAAAAATAGAATGTAGTAGGTAGAATTCCAAATATTCTCCAAGATATATGCCAGTTAGTACATATTGTTTTTTTTTATAGTAGCCTTTCTTTGAGTGTGTGTGACATTTATGAATGTGATGGGAGTATGCTCCATTGATTATATTCTATCACATAACACTTTGTCATATTAAAGCAGAGATAGGGTCTCCTGCTTGCTTTAAAGAAGTCCCTGCCATGCTGGGAGTAGGGCAAGTGGCAGGGCCATCCTAGAACAAAGTGGCCTCTAAATGTCTAACATGATATACTCTCTCAACAACCATCAAGGGAAGTGTGATATCATTCATAAAGTGTAAGGAAGTAAATTCTGCCAACAACCTCAATAGGCTTGTAACAGAATCCCATGCCTCATATAAGATAACATCTCCAGTTCAAACCTTGATTCAAGCTTGATGAGAACTTGAGCCCTAGTTGATGTCACCCACGTAAAGAGTGGGAAATAAATTTGTATGTTTCAACTCACTAAATTTGTGGTAACTTATTATATATTAATTGCTATAGTTGGGATAAGTATCCCACAAAGGAGACTGTATTAAAGGCTTGATCCCATCCTGGGGCACTATTGGGAAATGGTGGGAGCTTAAAGGGGTAGGGCCTAATAGGAGGCCACTGTCCTTTCTATTTTGTGTCCTGGCCATGAGGTGAATGATCTTGTCAAGGGCTGGTTCTATGATGGGCTGTCTTGCCAAAGGGTCAAAAATAATTGGACCAATGAATCATAGACTGAAACTTCCAAATGTGAGAAAAATAACCCTTTTTTCTTTTTAAGATTTAGAGTAATAGAAATTTACAGTAATAGAGCTCAGACTAGCATACCAATACAAAGGCAATATAATGACTTTCTCTTTCTTTTTTCTGCATGTGTGTGTGTGTGCGCCCGCACACACACACACTTCTGTGTGACAGAGAGATGGTAGACCATCCCAACACATTACCAAAGATTTACAACAAGCAAAATTGAGTACAACTCTGGAATTCCTTATAATGGATGATACAAGTGCCACATGGAGAATGGATTCTCAGTTCTCAATGAAATGCTAAAGGCTGGATTCTCTTCATATGTCCACAGGGAGAGTGACTAAGAGTAAGAAATGTCAAACAGGAGCCTTGTGACAACGTTCTTCCTCACGGGACTTCCCCATGCTCCAGCACTGGACACCATGCACTTTGGCCTCTTCCTGGTCATTTACATTCTCACTGTGCTGGGGAACCTCCTTATCCTGCTGGTGATCAGGGTGGATTCCCACCTCCACACCCCCATGTACTACTTCCTCACCAACCTGTCCTTCATTGACATGTGGTTCTCCACTGTCACAGTGCCCAAAATGCTGATGACCCTGGCCACCCCAGGCGGTGGGGCCATCTCCTTCCATAGCTGTGTGGCCCAGCTCTATTCCTTCCACTTCCTGGGGAGCACCGAGTGTTTCCTCTACACTGTCATGTCCTATGATCGCTACCTGGCCATCAGTTACCCGCTCAGGTACTCCAGCATGATGAGGGGGAGAGTGTGTGCCCTCCTGGCTGCGGGCACCTGGCTCAGTGGCTCCTTGCACTCTGCGGTCCAGACCACCCTGACGTTCCGCTTGCCCTACTGTGGGTCCAACCAGGTCCAGCATTACTTCTGTGATGCTCCACCCATCCTCAAGCTGGCCTGTGCGGACACCTCAGCCAATGAGATGGTCATCTTTGTGAACATTGGGGTGGTGGCCTCGGGCTGCTTTCTGCTGATAGTGCTGTCCTATGTGTCCATTGTCTGCTCCATCCTGAGGATCCGCACCTCAGAGGGCAGACACAGAGCCTTTCAGACCTGCGCCTCCCACTGCATCGTGGTCTTTTGTTTCTTTGTGCCTTGTGTTTTCATCTACCTGAGACCTGGCTCCAGGGACGTCATGGATGGGGTTGTGGCTGTTTTCTACACTGTGCTAACACCTCTTCTTAACCCTGTTGTGTACACCCTGAGGAACAAGGAGGTTAAGAAAGCTCTGTTGAAGCTGAAGGACAAAGTGGCCTATTCTCAGAGCCAGTAAATGCTACAAAATAGACCTTTCATATTTTCAAAATTAGCAATATATAATTTATTTTTCCACAAAACATTTACTGCATGTGTAGGTCTCAGTTTTAAATGATGTTGGAAACCAGCTACTCATGAATATTTTTTTTCATAGATTTTTAAAGGAATTCTAAACATCAGAATAAGATTTTTTTTTATTATTAATACTGGATATTCTGAAGTCTAGATTCATTTGTTTGCTATTACTCTTTCAAAAGTAAATTTTCTAATTGCATCTCAGATCCTAACCAGTGAATTATTCATGTATCTTAATTGATAGTATGCACTTTTTGTGGGGTTATTTTTTTGCATACAAACTTTGGATTTTTACAGTTATTGGGGTAATGCTCAAGGACTGAAATAAATAGCAGAGGTCATTTATTTTTGGCTGAAATTATGCAAATGTCTTCTGAACTCTTTTAGCCACTGTATGTTTGTGTAAGTGTGTAAAATATGAGGTCCTAAAGTGGCTAATCTTCTTTACTAGCACTTTTTGGTCAAGTTGATTGTTTTCACATAGGAAAGTATCAATCTTCTTCTTAGCAACCTCTATAACCAGTGCCACCTGGATGAACTGAGAATAAGTTTTCACCTTGAAAGAGACCTGCAGAAATTTTAGGTTGGTGATGGGATCAGGATGAATAAAACAGCAGATCTTCTAGCCTCCCTCACATAATATGACCAGTAATATCCTATTATACCTTATAAGATGTTCACATTTTTAATATCCTATTATACCTTATAAGATGTTCACATTTTACGTAGGTAAGGATCCTTTTGCTTTAGATTGTGGTGACTGATCGTGTAGTTCACATGTTTCCTTCTGTTGCCACTTAAGAGTCTTGGAAATTTGACAAAGTTCTGCCTGCTCTGCAACAGGGATGACCCTCATTACATGGAGCAGTCAAGGGTGATTTTTTAATTTAAAAAGTAGAAAAGAGAAAATATAATCAGATAATTGTTATTGTATCATTTCAACATATTTCTAGTATGGGAGAAACACATTCATCTGTCCAAATGCAAAGAATGGACTAAGAGACACAAGGTATAGCAAAAAGCAAGGTTTTACTTTAATGATGGTCTTGCAAGATCGGGTGTATAGGGGAAGCAGGCATACCCTGATCAGATCCAATCAGCATTTTATGTCCTAGAGTGCAAGGTCTCTCCTCAAGTTCCTGATTGGCTGAGTACTATGGGTTCACAGTCTTTCCAAATGTCGCCCTGATTTTACTGTCTCCTATTCAGTTAAAGAAATATTCCTCTCGTTGTTCATGCTTCCCTTTGTTCTCCTGTGTCTAGAAAGTCTTCTTGTGGTGAATGCATTCTGACAAGTACACAGCTCTTGCTTCTTTATCAAGTTACTATTTTTTTAACAGAGAGATTTCTGTCTCTGTTGGTCAGGCTGACCCCTTCCTCCACTTTTTGTTTGTCAAGGAGCTGTTGGGGTGCATAGACTTTGGGCCACATTCATAGGCTATGGTATTATTGTGTGAAGTCACTGCTTGTAACTTTCTCTTCTGTTCTATAGCCTCCTCCAGCTCTGCCTGCTTCAGTTGCCTTTCTTGGTTTTACATGTAAGGCTAAATACTGTATTTCTCACATATCATAGTTAAAAAAATAAGACCTGGAACCAATACATTAGCCCCAAAACATAATGCATAGTTACATAGCCAGCATACACAAAGTCCATACTTGTGGACATCTCTATGTTATGGACTAGACTTTAGGCTTTTTATCATAGCCACCATTATAGCTAAGAGATGATATTTCAGTATAGTTTTGATTTTCACTTCCCTGATGATCAGTGGTATTGGAACAGTTTTTCATATGCCTGTTGGCAATTTGCATGTCTTCTCTGGAAAAAATATCTGTTTAAAGATTTTGCCCACTTATCCTTTTTATTGCTACTGATTTATACGAGTTCCTTATATATTTTGGATCTTAACCTTTTATAGGGTATATAATTTGTAAAGATTTTTCTCCCATTTCGTAGATTGCTTTTTCATTTTTGGTGTTTCCTTTGCTGTGGAGAAATTTGTTTAACATACATAATTTATTTATTTTTACTTTGGTTGCCAGTGTTATATAGTATTTTTAAGGATGATAAAATGTATTTTTTAAAATTACTAATTATAAATTACTTTAGCAATTATCACCGTCGTTGACAAGGTAGTCTTTCCTCTAGCCAATAAGTTACTTTGGTAAATTTGATATTCTCATGTTTATTATTTTTTTCAAGAATTTATCTATAATAAAATACATGAAGCAATAAAATCACACTAAGTTAAATTATTCAGAAACAAAACAATAAACATTATTGAGTTTGCAATTGGTCACACACTTTACAAATATTATCTTAATCTACTCTTATGAAGTAGAAATGCTATGAAACTGGTGTTGTTATATAAATTCATGCAACTCTTGAGAAATATAGTCAAGTTCTAATCCCAGACTATCTGGCAACAAAGCACATAATGTTAAACTTCAAGTTATTTTCATATAATTGTGGGAACTTTCTGTGTTTGCGGGTCAGGCTTATATTAATGGATCTGAATAACCACTAAATTAACAAAGCACATATTTTTGTTCAGTCACCTGCATTTTACATATCAATGTGGATTCTTAAAAAACTATTTTTTATTTTCTTGGTTTGAGCCCATAATTTTACATTTTTTAGAGACTTGCCTTTGGATATAAGGCTATTTCATCAAACTCTGTCTGATCTTACAGATTAACAGTAGTTTTCCTCTTCTTCAGCTCTGCTACTTCCCATAAGCACCATGACTATATGACTAGCCTAATGAAAGAAAGTCTAAGGCTCTGCCTGTGTTCCTTCCTCAGCCATGTCTTCTTCATGCAGTTGGCTCCCTCAAGCTGTGATTAATGAGTGGTTGAGAAGAGAAGAGATAAGCAGAAAAAGATGGGGCAGGTAGGATGACACAAAACATTAACAACAGCTCTGGAGAATAAAGAAAATAAGCTACAATTTTCTTGGTTCAGCAAGGAATCCTTTCATTATCAAATAATAATTAGGACAACCTCATCGTAAATACTTCATTATGTCATTATTATGCTCTCAGAACTACCTGTACTATTTTCAAAAGGGAAAAATTTTTAAAAAAGGTATTTAAATTATAAGGAATGAAGAATCTGGTTCAAATCCTGAAGGAACAGGGTGATGTTTATAGTGATCCCAAGGATGATACTTTGTCAGATCAGTCCTATTGTCGATAATTAATCAATGCAATAACTCTACCATTTTAATAAATTGATTACCAAACTTCATGCATGGAAGACATAGAACTTTAAGACAATATTTATGTTTCATAGGTGTAGAGAAATAAATAGATGGATTTTAAAGTGTTATAAAGTATATGTGAGGTACCATACTAAACCCTACAATATCCAATACAGACTAGGTGAAGTGAATCAACAATTGAAAGTGAATAGAATTACACATAAAAAAACAAAGGCAAGCTCCAATGATATAATTTACAATATTTCACATGTAGAATACGAATACTATATAGTTCATGTGTTTTAGGATATGTTGGAAATTTATAGAGCTTGTTTCCCAGGGCAAATAGCACTATATTTTGAATTTTTTAACTCTTATGAGAGAAAATTCAGGCATAAGAAAACAAAAACCAAGCATTTTACTTTTGTTTTTATTTCTTAATAATCTCAGGGTTCAGACTATGCATACATATTGGTCAGGATCTTCACCCAACCAGCTACAAAAGAAGGTGACTTTCTACTTTGCCCCTGTTGCTGGGGGAAGAGAGCATTAAGTGAACTGCTTAAAACAACATTAAAATGTTGATTCAAACATTTACAGTGGGACTCGGCTTTCCTTACAATGGGCAAAATTGTTGAAACAAAGTATATCTTGTCCTTATCCTTTTTAGAATAGAACCTTTCAAAATGAGTGTTACTATTCCCCTTTTTAAAGTTATCTTTGGAAAAACATTTTTACATTATGGTACTTATTTTCTGATTTTCGATAACCATACTACCAAAAGCAACCTGGTTGCATGACTATTAGACCAAAAAGAACATCTGTGAGGCCCTAATGGTTCACTGTCATATTATGTGACCAATTCATTCACAATTGTCAGAAGCAGTGCAAAGCCCAATGAAATTTTGAAAATATTATTGAGATTTGGACAATTACCATCTGGTGTGGTCAGACATCCTGATGATAGCATCTAAAGAGAAGACAGAGAGTCTTCTGAAATGAAATATTAATGAGCAAAACTTGAGGCTTTGTTATTCCTCTAACGGGTCTAGAGTATTCCAAAGTATTAGTGAAGTGTGCGCAAACATTCACAGCGGGCAAAACTTCAAGAGTCAACACAGAAGGAAACCACCATAACAGGAAGGCTGATGCATTGTCATCAGACTTTACTGACAGAGCCCATACAGAGTTCACTCAGCATTAAGAGTGCAATGCAGGCTTATTTAGCTTAGCATAATTGTGTCCAGATCCATCCATTTTTCTGGCAATCATTATTTTTATGGCTGAGTAATATTCCATTGTATATATGTACCACATTTCTTTACCTGTTCATCTGTTGAAGGGTACCTAGGTTAGTTCCACAGCTTAGCTATTGTGAATTGAGTTGCTATAAATATTGATGTGGCTGAGTCACTGTATCATGCTGTTTCAAATATGCTCTACTGTCATAGAGCATAAAGAATAAAAAATAAATAAAAACTTCTAAAGAACATATTTTTTTTCAAGGAAGATAATAAAGTTCTGAATATTTGTTCATTTGTTGGCCATGAAGTGTGTTATGAATTATTTGGTTTTCATTCTGCATTTGTATATATATTTTTTAAGAAATACAAAAAAATTGTTATGGGTAAATGTTCAAATGTTTTGGTAATTTTGTGTTCTTATACATTTTATGTAACTAAAATTCCATTTATGTTTTAAGAACAAAGGAGTTCTATTTGTGTTGAAAAAATAAAGTTTGTGATGCTGGGATGGCTGGTGTGCCATCTCTTGTGTTCAAAAATGTTCCTGGTAGACCGCAAGGATTCTTTACTATTATAGGTCTACTCCTACCCAGCTGCCATGACTTTAAACTTATCTGAGAGTTAATTGTTGATGAATCGGATAGATTTCAAGTCTACAAGGCCGCTCTTCTTTTTCATTATAGTGAGTTATTCGTTTTGCTTTGTTTTCAGTACTAGGGACTGAAAACAGTGCACTCTATGACTAAGCCACATCCTCAGCATTTTTTATTTTTGAGAAAAGGTCTTGCTAAGTTACCAAGGTTCATCTTGAACTTGTGATCCTCCTGCTTCTGTCTCCTGAGAAGCTGGAATTACAGGTGTATGACACTACACTGGTTTTGTATGGTTTTTGATTGTAGCATCTCCTTTTGATTATAATATCAAGTTTCCATCTATGTTAATACTCATCTGTTCTTTCATGTTGCCTTATTTTTTTCTATTAGAGTTCTTAACATTAATCATAGTTATTTTAAATTTCCTCTCTGAATGAGATCTGTGGATTATGTTAATATCAATCAATAAATAAAGTTGTGATTTTACAATTTTTTACCATTGGAGGAAACTGGGTAAAGTAGGCAAGAACTCTATAGTAATTTTTGTAAATTTATGTATTCCTACCATTGTCTTCGTAAGCTTTTCAATGAAAAAATAACATGGATATTTATATTAGATTATTATCATTAAAAATTTAAATTAACTTCAACATGGCATTGTGAAATACATGTTATTATAACATGTGAAACTGCCAGCATAATTTCAATGTACAAAATATAATGAATCTCTTTGGGCACTTACTACAATGTACCCTGCACTGGCCTTGGTGAATACAGATTTTGCTGCTCTTTTGTGTATCTAATGTTTATCATGTGCCTTACTACCCAATAAATGTCCCAGAATACTTTGTTAATTATAAATTACATAAAATAGTGTGATTTACCAGTGATTAGAGGAAAAACAACGTGAATCCAATGCCTAAGTGATTTTGACTTAGCTGCATATCAGTTTTCTCCTTTGCAAAACGAATTGGATTATATAGTAGGTTCTTGCCAATCTGTTTTACTGGAATAAAAACCATTTATTAGCCTTGTACATATATAACTGTTTCATAATATGTAGGTCAAGCTACTACAGTCAGTATTATTTTTTTCATCACAACTTCACAACTTATGTAGATGCAGTTATGGAAAGCTGGCACAGTGGGTGTGTTCTTGCTCAAACATCTCTGAGATGCACCTGGTATAAATCCAAGGAATGTGAGAGATGCTCTTCAGTACTAGCTTACCAACTTTCTCTTCTTGGTCTGCTAGGGAGAGTTGGAGTGTATTGCATTAATAGGGTACATGTGACATTTAAATAAAGCATTTATTTATAGACAAATTGATTTACATTTTCAATATATGCATATATTTGAAGGACTGTGAGGTTTATTACACAAATGTCATCTCCCCAAATATTATCTAAAGTCTATTTTATACTTAAAGTCAAGCAAACGTGATTTATAGACATAGTATAATTACATGGGGAGTATTGCCTTGTAATTTCATATAAATTGAGGTATGCTCTCAATATTTTTGATTGTATAGTTTTTAGTATTTATTTACTCACTTTTAGTATATTTGATATTTGTTCCTTTTTTTTCAAAAATAATTTTAAGATTATTGAAATAGACACATTTCATTTAAGATAAAATATCAGGAGTTATATAAATATTAAAGAAAAATCTCAATAGTTGTTGTCTATGACTAGTACAATATATGCAATGCATATGGTGCATAAATGGATGAATGTTCACTCTCAAAAATCTTGGAAGCCAAAGTAAAACATTAAACAGTTTTTCATTAGCTTAAAAAAGTGAATAAAGACATTCTTTGTGGGAATCAAACATTGTTTGTTCAGTATTTTTTTTTCTTTTAGTACCAGGAATTGAACCCAGGGACACTCAACCACTGACCTACATCCTCAGCTTTTTTTTTAAATGTATATTTTATTTAGAGACAGGGTTTTGCTGAGTTGCTTAGTGTCTCACTAAGTTGCTGAGGCTGGCTTTAAACTTGCAATTCTCCTGCCCCACCCTGCCGAGCTGCAAGGATTACACGTATGTGCCTCTATGCTCCACTTGTCTGGTATTTTCTTTTTTGGGAAGTACCAGGGATTGCACTCAGGGGCACTCAACTACTGAACAAAATCCCCAATCCTATTTTGTATTTTATTTAGACACAGGGTCTCACTGAGTTGCTTAGTGCCTTGCTGTTGCAGAGTCTGGCTTTGAACTCCTGATCCTCCAGACTCAGCCTCCTGAGAGCTGCTGGGATTACAGGTGTGTGCCACTGCACCTCTTGTCTAGTATTTTCTAAAGCAAAAATTACATCATATATACACTATTGTATATGGTGAATTATAAATATTAAGAATGATTTTTTTCAATATAGGAAGTTTAAAATATGAATAGAAAGACTTTAAAGCATTTACTTAAATGAGATAAAATGAAATATAATAATATTATACTACATAGCAATTCTGCAAAATAATTACATGGTAAAAATAAACTCCCTTTCTAATGATTTACTTTATGGAAAATTAAGTAATGATTTAATGATTTACTTCATGGAAAATTTATCCTTCTTAGATTGTCATCATTTGATAGGTGTTTTAACTGGGACTCACATACATTACACAAGAAAAAATAGAAAATTTATTAGTATTCCTTAAAAATTAATATTAGATATCAGAAATTCTTCTTCCAAGTGTTATGTTCATGCATTTGGGCCTTACTTGATTATTTATTATGAATAAACACTGATCCATTTTTCAGCTTTGACAGAGCTTTCTTCACCTCCTTGTTCCTCAGGGTGTACACAACAGGGTTAAGAAGAGGTGTCAGCACAGTGTAGAAGACAGCCACAATTCCGTCCAAAGCATCTTTGGAGCCAGGTCTCAGGTAGATGAAAAGACCAGGGCTGAAAAAACAAAGGACCACGATGCAGTGGGAGGCGCAGGTCTGAAAGGCTCTGTGTCTGCCCTCTGAGGTGCGGATCCTCAGGATGGAGCAGACAATGGACACATAGGACAGGACTATCAGCAGAAAGCAGCCCGAGGCCACCACCCCAATGTTCACAAAGATGACCATCTCATTGGCTGAGGTGTCCGCACAGGCCAGCTTGAGGATGGGTGGAGCATCACAGAAGTAATGCTGGACCTGGTTGGACCCACAGTAGGGCAAGCGGAACGTCAGGGTGGTCTGGACCGCAGAGTGCAAGGAGCCACTGAGCCAGGTGCCCGCAGCCAGGAGGGCACACACTCTCCCCCTCATCATGCTGGAGTACCTGAGCGGGTAACTGATGGCCAGGTAGCGATCATAGGACATGACAGTGTAGAGGAAACACTCGGTGCTCCCCAGGAAGTGGAAGGAATAGAGCTGGGCCACACAGCTATGGAAGGAGATGGCCCCACCACCTGGGGTGGCCAGGGTCATCAGCATTTTGGGCACTGTGACAGTGGAGAACCACATGTCAATGAAGGACAGGTTGGTGAGGAAGTAGTACATGGGGGTGTGGAGGTGGGAATCCACCCTGATCACCAGCAGGATGAGGAGGTTCCCCAGCACAGTGAGAATGTAAATGACCAGGAAGAGGCCAAAGAGCATGGTGTCCAGCGCTGGAGCATGGGGAAGGCCTGTGAGGAAGAACGTTGTCACAAGGCTCACATTTAACATTTCTTCTCATATGTAGGACTGTGACCTTGTACATCGGAAGGCAAACCTAGTATTCATGGAGAGCATATTTTGTGTGAAATATGGGAGCTCCTTTCTCTGTGGTTCAATTGTCATCTATATTTTATGCAGCCCCTTCACTTTGAAGGCAGGTTCTCAGGAGAAATGGATTCATCCATATTTCAATACCAAACTCAGCCATATATGGAAAAAAGTGTGAATTCATATGAAATCAATTAAATTTCAAAAAGTTGAGCAAATATTTTTATTTTCTATAGAATTTGAAAAGATATATTCAGGGTAATTTCTATCTGATATATTCAAATATTTCTGTCTCCCTTTTTCTAACACATAGGGAGACACACACACAATTGCATATGCATATACACACACTCATATGCACATACACACCTTCAAACATTCAGTTCTCTGATCATCAGAGAATTTCTATTTTAGTACAATCTATAAAGTAATGTACATCCTGGATAGCGAGGGAAAACCGTTTTTCTACATCTGCTCAGCAGCAGTTGGAATGAGGAGGCAGGGTAACAGCAGTGGCCCAGCATTTCTGGTAAGCTCCTTCCATTCCTTTGTCCCATCTAGACCATGTCACCCTGGTCATATGAAAAATGTGAAACTAAACTAATGCAATGATTGATAGAGTATCATTTCTTTTCTCAACTCCTCTTACCTTTTAACCATTCCTATTTTTATTTTTTTCCATTTGTATTTTTTATTACTTCTCCCTTTAGGATATCAAATAATTGCCCACACTTCTTCTAATGCATGATCAAATCATCATATAAGTTATTTTGACATATGCAAGAAAAATTAGATCTAATTAAGTAGTAAAGTGATACTAAACTGTGTCTCTGGTGTTGGAGTTTTCAGGACTGAATTAAATAATATACTTTTTTTTGAAACAAAAATTGTGCCTCTAAAGTAGAGATTAAGTATACAGTCTGAAATTACTCTTACTGTTTCTAAGATTTCTATTACTCCAGATCTCAGACTCAATATTTTTTCCTTAAGTGAGAAGACTGGAAGTCCTTGGAATTATTTTTTTAAGGAGAAAAGTAAGAAAAAACTGTGAAGAAATATAAGAAAATCTGGTTGAAGGAACACTGCTTCACTAAATTCCAAGATGCTTCTGTCATATAGATTCATATCTGTAACAATTTTCATTTTGGGGTCTCTGAAAGAAACTCACTTTTCTATTGCAAAACTCGCTGGAATTGAGTTGGATGCTTCGTCATAATATCAAGGTTTATGGAGAAAGCATTTCATTCATTTATGGTTTTAAAGCATTTTGAGTCCTTTATAAGACCATGCAAATGTTAACTAGCTCATGACTAAGGGAATCTAACCCAAAGCTACAGAAGAATGAAGCAAATCAAAACTGTGAGCACAAATACATTGTAATCACCCCTAAAATGCTCAGCAATGAAAAATACTGAGATTTTGCATTTTTTGCTACTTACCAATTTTATGACTAAGCTTTGTATCAAAAGGCAGAATCCAAAGCTTAAAGAATTCTTAGTCTTTGATGAGCAGTATTATTTTTTTCCTTGAATAGTTGAAAACAGAAGAAAACATTACAGAAACAAACTCTTTTTTAGAGTTAATAGAGCTTAAAATATGTTTGATATCTCAGGAGGTACTGCCTTGGCCCTAGATTCCTCACTGATGGAGATAGTGTTTCTACATTGTGGGGCATTGTAACTTAAGTCATTCTATGTAGCCAAAAATTAATTTCCAAAATAAATAATCATGACACTCTAGGTTGAAGACTTCTTCTGCAGGGAATGATTAACTTTTTTTCCTGATGTCTCCTTTGATTTCAAGAGTAGAAAATACCACTGTGTTTCCCAAAGGGACAATTCTCTGGTGAGGTTCATAGTCTCTCTGATGCATCTTTATCTTTCTGGGGATTATAGGCCATCACAAAAAGATCTGCTGTGGATCTGCTGTGCTCCAGGGATAATCAGAGCACTATTCCCTCTGAGATAAACATCTTACTAATTAAACTTCCTCCCTGTGGAGCTTGGCAGGCTTGCACTCTGCAAGTTCCAGGCTAAGAAGTGATGTTGTCATCTTGTCTGGTCAGAGCTTTCCTTTTCTCTGACTCCAGTCTTTTTTTTTTTTTTATTGGTTGTTCAAAACATTACAAAGCTCTTGACATATCATATTTCATACATTTGATTCAAGTGGGTTTAGAACTCCCAATTTTACCCCAAATACAGATTGCAGAATCACGTCGGTTACACATCTACATTTTTACATAATGCCCTATTAGTAACTGTTGTATTCTGCTACCTTTCCTATCCTCTACTATCTCCCCTCCCCTCCCCTCCCATCTTCTCTCTCTACCCCATCTACTGTAATTCATTTCTCTCCTTGTTTATTTTCCCATTCCCCTCACAACCTCTTATATGTAATTTTGTATAACAATGAGGATCTCCCTCCATTACCATGCAATTTCCCTTTTCTCTCCCTTTCCCTCCCACCTCATGTATCTGTTTAATGTTAATCTTTTCCTCCTGCTCTTCCTCCCTGCTTTGTTCTTAGTTGCTCTCATTATATCAAAGAACATAGGAGGTCTTTCCATCTTCTAAGGTCTTCTTCAATTTATTTCTTCATCTGCTCTAGTGCCATCCATTTCCCTGCAAATTCCATGATTTTGTCATTTTTTAGTGCTGTATAATACTCCATTGTGTATAAATGCCACATTTTTTTTATCCATTCATCTATTGAAGGGCATCTGGGTTGGTTCCACAGTCTAGCGAGTGTGAATTGTGCTGCTATGAACATCGATGTAGCAGTATCCTTGTAGTACGCTCTTTTAAGGTCTTCAGGGAATAGTCCGAGAAGGGCAATAGCTGGGTCAAATGGTGGTTCCATTCCCAGCTTTCCCAGGAATCTCCATACTGCTTTCCAAATTGGCCACACCAGTTTGCAGTCCCACCAGCAATGTACAAGAGTACCCTTTTCCCCACATCCTCTCCAGCACTTGTTGTTGTTTGACTCCAGTCTTAATACATTCAATCCACTCACCTTACAGCATGCTTACATTTTCTTTGTAAGTTTTTTTTTAAATCTTGCCTTATACTGACTAATTATTCTGACTAAAAAGAGAGAAGGTATATATCTCTTCATATATCTCTTCATATCTTCTTCTGAAGTAATGTGTGTTTTTGCTATTGTAAAAGGGTTTGTGAAAACAAGAAAAACTGATCTGATGTGTCAGAAGCACAAAGAACTGTCAGTTTTAGAAAAGGAAAATTGCAGTTTTGTGTGCCTTTTATACTAACATATATGCTTTCACATGTATATGGAGAATAAAGCTCATTACAGAATGGATTTTGAATAAATGAGGTCCTCTGAATTAATATTTCTGCCAGTTTCAAATTAACGTATCACAGCATCCTATTTTCTGACATTGAGTGTTCATTTAAATTAAAACATATTTAATCCATGTAATATCATCATACTTCCTTTAAATGCTATTTTAATAATTATTTGAGATTTAGCTCTGGTTAATGTTTTAAAATCTCTTTATGAATACATGTTATTAATTTTGGTTAATTTAAATATCTATCTTCTATTAAATACATTTATGAATGCTATTAACTTCCATTTTACTGTCTTGGATTATAAGGTATGAAATTATGTGTTACCTTTATGAAATGTTAATTTTGTATTTTCCAAATTAAATACCCATTAATTTCTTCTCTTATTGCTGTGGAAGAAAATACTATTGCTGCCCAAATATTTGTTGTTCAAATATTAACTGGATCTCTTATGAGTATTGAATAACTTGTGGCTTTTTCTATCAAGAAGTCAGTAGTGACTATTAAGTTTTACCTTCTTCAAGAATAAGAAAGAAATGATAAGAAAGAAAAGATAAGGAAGGGAATTAGGAGGGAGGGAGGAGGAGAGGGCTTGGGAAAGTACTGAAGAATAAAATCTACCAAACTATGTTGTGTCCATGTATGAATACACCACAATGAATCCCTCTTGTGTATAATTATAATGCACTAATAAAATAATAATAATGATAAAATCATAATCATAATAATAGAAAGGAGTAGAGTTCTACTGGATCTTTACAGAAGAACTAACAGCAGTCTTTCTCAAATCATTCCATGAAATTGGAAGGAAGACTTTCAAATGCATTCTATGAAGTCAGTGTAACCCAGATACTAAAACTAGACAAAGCTCCATATAAGAAGGAAAACTATAGACTAATATCCTTGAGGAACGTAGGGGCAAAAATTCTTAATAAAATATTGTCAGACCACATTCAAAAGCACATCAAGAAGATAATACACAATGATTCATTGGGTTTCATTCAAGGGAAGCAAGGTTGATTCAACATGTGCAAATCAATAAATATAATTCAACATTTAAATGGAATTAAGGACAAGAATCACATGATTATCTCAACAGATACAGAAAAGGCCTTTGATGAAATCCAACACATATTCATGTTAAAAATACTGGAGAAGCTAGGGATGGAAGACATTTACCTCAACATCATAAATGTTATTTATGACAAAGCAAAAGCCAAAATCATGCTGAAAAGAGAAAAAGCATTTCCTTTGCAGTCAAGAATAAGACAAGGCAATTCATTGTACCATATTACATATAGTCCTGAAAACATTAACCAGAATGATTAGGTGGGAGAAAAGAATCAAGGGAATACAAATAGGAAAAGAAGTCATCAAACGATCTCTGTTTGCAGATGACATGAATCTATATGTAGAAGATCCCCAAAACTCTAATAACACCATCAAAAGACTTCTAGAGCTTAAAATAAGTTCAGCAAAGTAGCATATAACAAGATCAACATCCATAAATTAATGGCTTTCCTATACTCCCACAGTGGTTCAGTTGAGGAAGAAATCAGGAAAATTATCTCATTCACAATAACTTAAAAAAACAAACAAACAAAAACCACCACCACTACCACCACCAACAAAACCATTTGGGAGTTAATATGACCAAGGAGGTAAAAAAGAGCTCCATAATGAAAATAATATAATTCTGAAGAAAGAAATTGAAGAAGACCTTAGAAGATGGAAAGACCTCCTATGTTCTTTGATAGGTAGAATTAATATTCTCAAAATGACAATACTACCAAAAATTCTATACAGATTTAATGTATTTCCCATCAAAAATATCAATTATCAGTACCATTCTTCTTTTCTTTTTTTGGTACTGGGGATTGATCCAGGGGTGTTTAACCACTGAACCACATCCTCAGTCCTATTTATTTATTTATTTATTTAGAGACAGGGTCTTGCTAAGTTGATTACAGCCTCACTAATTTGCTGAAGGTGGCTTGAACTTGTGATCTTTCTCCCTCAGTCTCCTTGCTGGGATTATAGTAGTGTGTCATCATACCCAGCTCCAATATTATTCTTTACAGAGTTAGAAAAAGTAATCCTTCAATTCATTTGGAAGCAAAAGAGACCCAGAATAGCCAAAACAATACTGAACATGAAAAGTGATGCAGGGGCAAAACAATACCTGATCTGAAATCATGCTAGGGCTGTAGTATCAAAAACAGCATAGTATTGGCATCAAAATAGACCTGAAGACCAGGGTCACTGAATAGAAGACAGACACATACCCACATACCTAAAACCCTCTGATACTTGACAAAAGGGCCAAAAATATTTTTTGGAGAAAAGACAGTCTTTAGTGAATGGTACTGGGGAAACTGCACAGCTATTTGTAGAAGAATGAAACTAGATACTTGTCTCTCACCCTGCACAAAAATCAAATCAGAATGGATCAAAGACTTAGGAATTAGACCAGAAACATTGCAATTGCTCTAAGAAAACAGGGTCAGCATTCCATCATCCTGGTGTGACCACCAATATCCTTAAAAGTCCCTCAAATTGTAATAAAGAAAACCAACAATCAACAAGTGGGGTGCCATCAAATTTAAAAGCTTCTGTACAGCAAAGGAAACAACTAAGGGCACAGCTAAAGAGACTCTAGAATGGGAGAAAATCTTTGCCAGCTACTCTGCTGACAAGGGATTAATAGTCAAAGTGCTTTAAAAAACTTGAAAAAATTAACACCAAAATAACAACTAATTCAATAAATAAATGAGTAAAAGAACTAAACAGAAACTTCCCCAAAGAAAAAATACAAATGGGCAATGACTATATAAAAAATGTTTAACATTTATTGAAATCAGGGAAATGTAAATCAAAGCTGCTTTAAAATTTCATCTTACTTTAGTCAGAATGATAATGGTCAAGAATACAAATATTAATAAATGCTGGCAAGGGGAAAATGGTACACTTGTATATTGTTTGTGGGACTGCAGACTAGTATAACTACTCTGAAAGCAGTATGGAGATTCCTCATAAGACTAGATATGGAGCCATCATATGACACAGCTATCCTGCTCCTTGATATTTTCCTAAATGAATGAAAATCAACATATTATAGCAATACAGCTACCACAATGTTTATAGCAACATAATTCACAATAGCTAATTCATAGGGTCAACCCAAATGCCCATCATAAATGGATCAAGAAAATGTGGTATATACATACTTGACATACTACTCAGTCATAAAGAAGAATGAAATCATGGCATTTAATTATAAATGGACAGGAATGGAGAACATTGTGCTAAGTGAAATAAGCCAGACTCAGAAACTCAAAAATTGATTTTTTTTCTTTTATGTGGAAACTAGGGTAAAATAAAGGAAAGGAGGAGGGAAGGACAGGATGTCATCAAGATATAGGGAAGATCAGTAGAAGAAGGAGATCAAGAGGCAGAGTAGAGAGATGGGAAAGGTTAGGTAGGCAATGTGGAATGAATTCTAAAAAAAATATGTTATGTGCATATGTAGATATACCACAGGGAATTTTACCTTTATGTATAAGTAAAATGAACCAATCAAGTATAAATAAATAGATGAGTGAAAGGAAGTCAAGCAAAGTAGAGGAAGGAGAATGGGAAAGAAGAGGGATAAAGGAAGAGAAAAAGGGGAGATCATGAACTGAAATTGAATTTTATGTATGTATGATTTTTTCAAGAGGAACACAGCTATCATCTAGAACTATAAAACTCTAATAAAAATGCAAAATTGCTTTTCTTAGAGATTCAAATTTATAATACCCTACAAATTGACTTTAATCCTATGTATGATATTTGGTAAGAAATTAGTTCTATTTTTTTCCTTGTTGATACAGCTGTCCATTGAAATTAATTGAAAAAAATTTCTATGGCTGTTCATTCCACCTTTGACTTAAATCAGTTTTTCATATATCCAACAGCTGTGTTTTAGTGCTCTCTATTCTCTTCCATTTGTCTATTTGTCTTACCTTACAATCAGTACCACGTGGTTTTAGTTGTTATAAGGAAAAATAATAAATAGAAATTTGTAATTATATTTAACCTGAGGAGTAACCAAAAATGCATATTAAAATGGTTGGTTGTCAATTTTTTTGGGGAAAAAACTGTGTTATTTCAAAATGTGGTAATAAATACTACCAGTAAAAATCTATCCTGATAAGTATTGCTGATAGCAAAGTTATTAGACAAAAATCTTCAAAACTATAGTAATCATAAATGTTATGGTATTTCTAGAGGTAGAAGAAATATGGTGTTTCTGTTCCTTTTTTGACTGTTAATCAAAGATATTATACATTTTCAAGCTACTTCCTTAATTAATACTTCAAATTATAAAATAATGAGGTAGAGAGTGAACCAGAGATAAGGAAATAAGTGAAACCAGAGATGAAAGTCTCTAATTACTCCCTTTGCTCCTTCATGTTTCCTGCTTTGGAGGACTGAGCCATTGGGGATATTGTCCATTATGACTCAAAGTCGTTATAAATTCTGAATTTAAGAACCAAATTAATACTAGGGCTGAGCGCGGAATGTACATCTTGGATTCAAGAGGATAAAGCACAAAATCTTGGCTCTACACCATGGCATCTTAAGCAAAATAGAGTTCAGCCTTTAGGAACACATTTTTCTGGCCTAGAAACTTTAGGAAAAACCCTCTCTACCCACATCACACTGTTTTCCATCAGCTGGTAGGTGTCTGAAGCTCCACCTGCTTCTATTCGTTTTTTTCTGTTTACACTGCTCTTGTTGGTCTCCTCCATCCTCCTGAGGTGCACTCAGTGCCTGTCATTTCACCTGCTCAACCCAGGCAAGGAGGAGACTCGTGGGCCTGAGGAGACTCTTACCTGTTGTGGAGTTCAGAGAACCAGTAGCGAGTCAGCACAGAGGAAGCCATGGAGCAGGAAGTGTGTGTGTGTGTGTGTGTGTGTGTGTGTGTGAAGAATGGTTGGTAGGGGAAGGTGGGTGACATGGAAGGACATAGGTTATGTGTTCAGGAATCCTATTTTGCAGTTAAGATAAACATTAATAATCATTCTCACTCAACATCTATTCATTTTATCATTATGACAACTTTCTTTAACAGACTGTATATATTTTCATTTCATAATGACAAAAGGATAATGCAAAAATCAATGAGCGTAGTGATGGTAAAGAATTCAAAATTTTTTTCAAAATATAAAATGCTAGGGTTTAATATTAGAGACAAATCTAATTTGCCCTCTCTGCAGAAGGATGACTCCATTGGTTTCCCTGAGAGGTGATCCTGTACATTTTACTTAAAATCTTCTGTGGCAGAAATTGAGTGTTTCCAAATTACTCTTTTCATAATGAGGTGAAGAGTGTGTTTAGATATTTTTCTCTTGGCTGATGTGAGATTCTTTCTTGAGGACAGGTGTGTACGGAGGTGTGGTATGAAATACTCCCTGTAGAGGACATGCAAGGAGAATTTTGAAAGTATCAAGGCAATTTGGGATATTTACAGTTTGCCTGGTGCAGGTTTGAACCAGACACCTGTGCCATTTATCAGAGCGAATCTGGTTGCTGAGCTTGGAAATAGAGAGGATCTGATTAAAGGGAGAGTACACACATGTCTAAACTACAATATCTTCATTTAATTCTGTCAATTTATTTATAAAACACATTTTTAGATTCTGAAGAACAACATTTTCTTCTTTTTAAAATCCTATAAATCCTTCAGAGTCCATTTCTAATTATATACAACTGTAATGATTTTGTTATTACTACATTATCACACTTTTCTCAGTCTTATGCACAAGGATTACTTGGTTGCAGTTTTATTAAGTGTTTGCAACTAAGTGCCAAATGCTATGCAAAGTATTCATTGTTTTATTGATGCCTCACAAAGACACTATGAGACAGGAAATATTGTATTTTTCTTTTGAGTGGATAAGGATCAGAGAGGTTAAGTAATTTGCTCAAGGCATAGAAGTAAAGTAGTAAATGGTAAAATCAGGTCAGGTTAGAAATCATTTTATATAACTCCAGAGTGAGATTTTCATTATTTTATTCATCTATATACTTCTGCTAGGCAAATAGAAAATAATTTGTGTGAGATTATATTGAGATATTATTAACAGTATAAGACTTTATCCTTGCCAAAATTAAAGTAATGCAGGACAGGGTAACAGAGAAGCAATATGAATAGATTTATAAGATTATTTTGTGTTCACAAACCTTGCTCAGAGTAAAGGAAAATTAGGCATATCTTGTAGTGATACATGGGAGTTAAGATGCAAATGAGATGTAAAAAAGAGAATGAGAAATTTGGGTTTCAGAAAAGGTAATTCAGATTGTATCTTAGGTTTATTTAGTTCTGATATTAGTTAATGAAGATAAATATTATTAATACTATTGAAATTTGCATTCCTGAGTTCTGTAGTACAGAAATAAAAGTGAGCTGAGAACAGAATTTCCGGTGGGATGCTGTAGTTATTTATATCACCTATGCTGCACCTTCTAGGCTCTACCTAGTTTTGAATGTGTGAGTAAGTTTTGGATATAGATCATATTCTTATCAGTTGAATATAAATGAAAGAGAAAGTAGAGTATTATTGAAGTAAAAATAAGCAAATAATTATATGCAATTTCTATTTATTTTTTTTCTGTGTATATATTTAGGTAGTTGGTCTATTTACAAACAAGCTATGACTTGGCTGATACTAAAATGATATTGTAACTGTAATAAACTTTTCTTGAAGATGGTAGAGGATAAGGATCCTCTTTGAAATATGCAAATGTATTTTATTATGAACCAGACAATGTAAATTCAATTGGCAATAAGTCTTTATTAGATCACTGTAAGTCATTTGCCAAGTATAAATCATTCTCTTATCTCACTTAACTTGGAAAAAAAATCACTCCAAGACCAATTTAACAGATTACTTAATTTAAGTCCAGATTAATTACTGATCTCTTTCCCTCCTCAGCCTTGGTGGCAGCCACTGCCTGGGGGAGAAATCCCTCTGTGGGAAGGTGTTCTCAGATCCTCCAGGTCTTAGGTCATGATTATTGCTTTGCTTCCAGGCCTCCCTGGTGCCCAAGCATGAACAACTACACCTCTGTGAAGGAGTTCATCCTGTTGGGACTTCCTCACACTGAAGGGCTGGAGAACATGATCTTTGTCCTGTTTCTGGCCTTCTATCTCTTTGCCTTGCTGGGGAACCTGCTCATCTTTGTCACCATTCTGGCTTCATCCAGCCTGCACACCCCCATGTACTTCTTCCTGGGAAACCTGTCAGTGTTTGACATCTTCTTCCCTTCTGTGAACTCCCCCAAGATGATGGTCTCCCTGGCGGGGCGAAGCCGCACCATCTCTTACCAGGGCTGTGCCTCCCAGGTCTTCTTCTACCACACTCTGGGTGGCACTGAGTGTTTCCTGTACACAGTGATGGCCTATGACCGCTTTGTGGCCATTTGTCACCCCATGCGCTACACTGTCATCATGAACCAGAGGGTGTGCACCAGCCTGACAGTGTGCACATGGCTGGGGGGCTGTGTGCATGGGAGCATCCTCACGTTTCTCATCTTTAAGTTGCCCTACTGTGGGCCCAATGAGGTGGACAGCTTTTTCTGTGACATTCCAGTGGTGCTGTCCCTGGCCTGTGCAGACACTTCTCTAGCACAGATGGTGAGTTTCACCAACATAGGTGTGGTTGCCCTGGTGTGTTTTCTTCTTATCCTCCTTTCTTACACCCGCATTGTTCTCTCTATATTGAGAATCCGTTCCTCTGAAGGCAGGCGCAGAGCCTTCTCCACCTGCAGTGCCCACCTGACCTCCATCCTCTTGTTCTATGGACCTGTGTTTCTTGTCTATCTCAGACCTGCTTCCAGCCCCTGGCTAGATTCTGTTGTTCAGGTGTTAAACAGTATTGTCACCCCTTCCCTCAATCCTTTGATTTATTCTTTGAGAAACAAGGATGTGAAAATGGCCCTGAGGAAAGTGTTATTTCATGTGATCCACCCTTCTGTGTTATAAGGTAACAGAATAGTTCTCTGAAATTCTTTGGGGATTTTCTTCTGGTTCAGTTCCCTTATATCAGAATCATTGCCAAAAATAGTGAGCTGAGAAAAGGTATTCCTCATTTATTTGGAATCAAAAATACCATACAGTAGAGAATTGGTGGCAGAGATATAGATTTCCCCTTTCAAAGAAAATTTTCTGATTAACTCAGGATTTTCTCCTTTTTTAATTTGCCAAAACAACATATATTTTCTGTTCCACCAGGTCTGTGCTCGTTGGAACTCTTTTCAGACCATTTATATTATGGCTATAATAATTTTATGGATCATGGACTGTCTTATTCTAGCATTGCCCTCTTCTTCCTTTCTTCTTTCCTTTCAAAATCTGTTCCTTATTTTATTTTACTATAGCATCACTCTGGCCTTTCTTTTTTATTTCTTCGTGATTTTTTTATTAGAGCTTTATAGTTATATATAGTCATTGGGTTCATCCCAACATCCTCATGCATGCATGAAATCATTTTCACTCTGGCCTTTCAATAAAGGTATATTTTAGAGTCTATAGGAATGAATTTAAAAGTATGATTGCACAGTTTGGTAAATATCAGTTTGTAATAAAAACCACCTCATCAAGAAAAACAAGAGTTTTGTTTTGGGGGGGCTCTTATGATTTAAATAGAAAGATACCAAATCGAGCATCATTGAATATGGGGCACTGGGAGTCTCAAGAAGCAAGGGGAATGTTTCACACAGTGTCAGGACATGTATTTCATTTCAGGAGTTACAGTTTACCCTGCTCACCAGGTCAGCATGAACCCAGGTGGTTCGTACAGACAGCTCTGTTCAAAAGTTCAGCCATGGATACATCTGGGAGTTGATTTAACAAGTTCCCTTGACTCTATTTTACATGCTCTAAGCTGTTTAACTTTTTCCCCTGACAACACTCAATTTGCAACCTTTTTGGCTTTAGTCATATCTTCTGGCTACAATATAATTTAATTTGGAGCATTATTATTATTACTTTTGCCTATGAGATAAGTCTGATGTTGGATCTGGTTCATCATTTCTCAGAAAAAAAAATCTGATCAATCAGTATGCATGTTCTTCAAAAGACTAGTTATGGAACCACCATATGGCCCAGATAAACCACTCCTTGGTATTTATCCCAAAGACCTGAAATCAGCATACTATAGTGATACGTGCATACCCATGTTTACAGCAGCACAATGCACAAAAGCCAAACTATGGAATCAGCCTAGGTATCCATCAACAGATGAATAAATAAAGAAAATATGTTATATATACACAATGAAGTTTTATTCAGCCATAAAGAAAAATGAAAGTGTGTAATTTGCAGAATAATGGATGAAACTTAAAGACTATTATGTTAAGTGAAATAAACCAAATTCAGAGAGTTAAGGGTCATATGTTTTCTCTCATATGTGGAAGCTAGAGAAGAAAAAGGAAAGAAAGGATAGAGGATGATCATATTCAGAAAAAGGGAAATCAGTAGAATAGAGGTAAGGTACCAGGGAGTGGGGAGAAGAAAAGGGGGGTGGAATTGCTGGCAAGAGACATTGGCCAATTATATTGTGTGTATGTACAAATATGTAACAACAAACCTCATTATTATTTGTACAACTATAATGAACCAATAAAATGTGAAGAAAAATTAAGAAAAGAAGCTGGTCCATCATTCTATTTTATAAACTGGAAAAATGGATTTTATAAATTTGTAGAGGAAAGACTTTCACAAAGAGATCTCTATATTTGTAGGTACTCTATTTCTCAAAAAATCTTATATGTGTGCGATTAATTGAAATTAAACACTAAAAAACTTATTGCTTATTTTTGGATTAATTCAACAGCTATATTTCTTTTTTTAAATGCAAGGTATTTTTTAATATTTATTTTTTAGTTGTAGTTATACACAATACCTTTATTTATTTATTTATTTTTATGTGGTGCTGAGGATCAAACCCAGGGCCTCATACATGCTAGGCAAGTGCTCTACTGCTGAGCCACAACCCCAGCCCAACAGCTGCATTTCTAAATTGAATCAAATTCATTTCAAGGCAGAGACCCATTGATTTAGATTTATCCAAACACTTAGAATGAGTGAACATTGAAAACTATTAACAAGTATATGACAGTGTTCAAGTACTTTCCTTTTATTGATTAAATCACATAGTTCCAAAAGGTAGATTTAAAAATATATACTTATTGCTACATATTAATTATGCAGAACAGTGGGTTTCGTTGTGGCATATTTGTACATGCATATAACATAACACCTCTCTTTACCATCCACTCTTCCCTCCCCCTACTTCTTTCACTCTAATCATTTCATTCTACTCTCTAAGAGGCAGATTCTATGAATATGGAAAGCAATATGAAGAATCCTTGGAAAAGTAGGGATGGAAACACCATTTTACAACGTGTGATTTATATTTCAATAAAGTTGTTCAAAACCATCATTGCTGGTCAAAAAAAAATTAAAGCTGTTCTAATAACCCATTTTTTCCTTTTTTTTTTTTTTTGGTATTGGGCTTCAAACACAGGGGTGCCTAACCACTGAGCAACATCTCCAGTCCTTTTTATTTTGAGACAGAGTCTCACAAGGTTGCTTAGGGCCTCACTAAGTCTCTGAGGGTGGCCTCAAACTTGCAATCCTCCTTTTGCCTTAGCCTCTTGAATCCCTGAGACTATACGCATGTGCCATCATGCCTGGCGACTCTCTGCCTTTTGAAAACAAAGTTAAAGAACAGGAAAATGAATATAAACATATGCCTCAAGATGTTTTTCTTTTTTCAAAATTGGGACTCAAAATATATATTCCATTTAGTTAGAATCGAGTACTTGTAAGTGTAGACAGACTGAAATTCAAGACCAAGTTCTACGATTAACTATTGGAGTAAACTTTGGCAATTATTGGAGCTTTCTAAACCCTATATTTTTATTTTAAAGAAAAGTCACATCTAATGAGGATGCAGAGATAAAATAAAAGAGCCTTGAACACCCTGCATAAGATTTTAGAGGAAGAAAGATTCTTGTTATGCAGCAGTTGTTAATTCAAAACCATGGAGAGGGAATACGTATTCCTTCTGGCATGACAAACGGGATTCTACAACATGTACAATCAGAAAAATGAAAAAGCATAGCCCATCTATGTATGATATACCAAGGTGTAAAAATACATTCTACTGTCATGTATAACTAACTAAAATAAATTTTAAAAATGAAGCATTTGTAAGAATATCTTTAATTTTACTTAAACCTCATTAAAAGGCCACTTTTTTGCTTTTGCATTATTTTGAAAGTGGGGTTAGCCACAACATTTTTAATAGGTCTATGCTTGTTTTGGGGGCAGCCAGTAAAAATAGTTTGCTCACAGACCTCTTCATATACCCTTTTGCACTCTGACTAAATTTTATTTTTAATTTTTTTCAACTTGTTTTTAAACTTCTGCATAAAAGCATAATGAATTGTACATATTAACGGGTACCAGAAAATATTCAGTATATTTTGTATAAAGTTTAATCAGGTTAAACATACCTATCTTCTCATTTATCATTTCTTTATGGTGAAAACTTTCAAATTTTTTCTTCTAGCTTTATGAAATGGACAGCATAGAATTGTAATCTAAAATCAATCACCCAATAGGACAAAAGTACAACAGAACTTCTTATTCCTGTATAACTGTAACTTAGTACCCACTGATTAGCATTTTACCTCCTGTCTACTCTTCCTGTCCTCTGGTAACCATCATTCTACTTTCAACTTCCATGAGATTGACTATTTTAGGTCCCAAATAGGAGTGAGATCATATGGTACTTGTCTTCCTGTGTCTGGCTTATTTCAGTAACATAGTGATCTCCTGTTCCAATCATGTTGTTGCAAATGATAGATCTTCATTCCATTTTTTTTTTGTGTGGATAAATCATGTAAGACATTTTCTTTATGCTTTCATCAGTTAATGGACATTTAGATTGTTTCTGTTTCTTGTCTACCGGGAATAATACTGCAATGGCAGATATCTCTTTGACTCACTAACTTCATTTCTTTGAATATATTCCAAGTGGCAGTATTTCTCAATCCTATGGTAATTCTATTTTCAATTATTTTGGAAAAAAATCCATGCTATTTTTCACAGTGATTGAACTAACTCACACTCCTGCCAATAGTATGAAAAGGTTCCCTTTACTCCAAATCCTGTCAGCATTTATTACTTTTACTCTTGTTAATAACAACCATTTTTTACTAGGGGAAGTTTAAAAGTCCTAAATCATAGATAGGCTCAAGAAGTTCTGATGTCCTATTGCACTATAGGGTGACAGATAACATTTCACAAAACTAGAAGGTTACAGACAGACATCTCTAATACTTCAATAATCAACATGTCAGATTATAAAATATTGAGGAAGAGAATGGGACAAGGAAGAAACAAAAGCTTATGATTATTCCCTTTGCTCATTAATGATTCTTGAGTCTGGGGATTGGGCCACTGGGGATATTGTTTCAAAAGAATCCAAGTCTATTAATATTTTTGAGTTCAAAGTCATTGTGAATTCAGAATTTAAGGGCCAGACTAATACCAGCTGAGTATAAAATGTATGCTTTGCTTTCAAGAGGATAAAGTACAAAACCTTGGCTCTATACCATGCAATATGCAAAATAGAGTTCAGGCTTTAGGAACTCATTCTTCTTGCTATAGGTTTAGGACAAACTTTCTCTACCCACATCATAAGTGCTTTCCATCAGCTGGTAGGTATGAAGCTCTGCCTGCTTCTACTCATCTTATTCTTACACTGCTCTCTGCTCTCCTTCATCCTCCTGAGGTGCTGTGTGTCCTGGTCTCTTCACCTGCTCAACTCATGCAAGGAAGAGACTCCTGGGCCTGAAGAGAGTCTTACTTGTCACAGAGTTCAGTGATCTAGTAGTGAGCCAACACCGAGGAAGCCACGGAGGGGAAGGGGTATGTCTGCGTGTATTTGTGCACGTGCACGTGTGTGCACAGAATGGCTTGTAGGGGGAAGCAGGTGACATGGAAGGAAATAGTTTCTTTGCTCAGAAATCCTAACTTTCAGTAAAATTAGAAATTATTGCCGCTCTACTACACATCTCATTTACATGAGAACTTCCTTTAATAGTTGGGCAAATTTCCATTGTCTTATTAAGGACTAGGTGATAGAATGCAAAACTCAGTGAGTGTGGTGATGGGAAAACTTGAAAAATTTATGAAATCTAATCATATAAATTTTAATACTTAGAGTTGAAGAAGACATATAGTTAACTCTTTTTGCAGGAGAAAGATTATGTCTTCTATTTCTCTGAGAAATGATCCTGTGAGTTCTACTTTAAATCTTCTGTGGTAGAAATTCAATTTCTAAATGACTCTCTGCACGATGAGGTGAAGCCTGTTCTTAGTAATTTTTTCCTTGGACCGTTGTGAGATCCATCCTTGAAGACAGCTGTGCATGGAGGTGTGGTGTTAAATACTGACTGCACAGGACATGTGGGGAGAATTTGAGTGTATCTAAGATAATTTGTGATACTTGCACTTTGTCTGAGTCAGGTTTGGACCAGACACCTGTACCACTTAGCAGTATGAGTTACTGAGCCAGAAACATAGGGGTTTGGATTAAAGGAAATATTTACACATTTTAGGTCACAAAATGTTCTTTTGATTCTGCCAATTTATTTACATAGCACAATGTTTTGAATCTAAAGAAAATAACATTTTCTTGCCCTATGTGTCTTTCTCTGCTTTGGAAAACATTAGAATCTAATAAGAATATATTGTTTTTAGGTGTTAGTTTAAAAAATAAATAAATGAATAAAATATTTTTAAAAACTCTAAGGACCCTTCAAAATCCATTTGTAATTATATCTTAATGGCACCAGCAATGCATTTACTATTACATTATCACTTTTACCTCAGTCCTACGTGCACAAAGCTTAATTATTAAAGTACGTTTATTATACATTTACTACTTAGTGCAAATGACTAAGTGAAGCATTACATCTTCCTTATTTCAATTCTCACAAATATTCTCTGAGGCAGAAAATAATCATTTTTTTCTTTTGAACAAATGAGGCTCAGGGAGGCTAATTTGCTCAAGTCCCCTGATGCAGGGGGGGTAATCAGGTTAGGGTGAGGCATCAATTTTCTGTAACTCTAAAGTGGGCTTTCCAAAGAATGGCTCTTTATTTTATTCATTCTTAATTTTTATCAGAAATATAGAAAACAAAGTGTATGAAATTGAATAGCTTGCTAAGTCCCACAGTTGAATTTTGAATAGCATTTGGGCTGGAAAAGAGTCTTTTCACATCTAGTTGTTATCTTTGATAGGATCTCAGTCTATTCCAACAGGTAGATCAGGACCAGCCAGCACAGGACCTGGCTGTTAGACTGAGCACAGCAGTGGTCTGAGGAGCTCCAGCTTCCTCCACATCTTCATCCTTGCCATTCATTGGATTTACTGAGAATTTTATTTGTGACATAAAACTTTACCCTTATCAAAATGAAATGATGCCAGAAAGGTACAGAGTTGTAGTCTGTAAAATAATATGCTCATATTTATCTTTTTATTTTTGGTGAACAAGTATTGTCATAGCAGAGGAAAATTAGTTTTATTTTGTGGCAACATATTGATGATTTGAATAAAATGGAATCTAAAAAAATGAAGAAATTGTAACTTGAGAATAACATTCAACTTGTTTCTTAGGAGTATCTGGTATAGATATTAATTAACAAAGCTAAATAGTACTAAGAGTATTAAAATTTGCAATTGTTTGTATTACCGAGAAAAATCTCATGAGGACCTAGAATGTCTACTGTGGTGCTGTGGTTATTTATATGACATATGCAATACCTTCCTCCAGATTCGATCCTCTTTCAGTATATGTGTGAACAGAATATAAATGTGATCTGTATGTGCTTCTCTTGAATACAAATGATGAAGACAATCAAGAGTACTGTTGAGAGTAAACATGAGTAGCAAGGTGTATATAATTTCTGTTTAGGTTCAGATTTTTCTATTTGGGTAGTTGACCTGTTTACAACAATTTGATACTAAAAGGCTCCCTCTTTTGGGGGGAAGGTAGGTGACTCTGAAATGTGTGTTTGATGACAAAGCAGATTGGAAGAACCTAAATTAAACTGGTGATAAGACTTGATTACTATAATATAATTGCTGATTATGAAGATTAATATTATTTTTTCATTTAACATGTGAAAAAGCTGTGGTCAAATTTGACACATACTTTAAATACAAGTCAAGATTTATTGGTGTTCTCTTTTCCTCCTCAGCCTTCTTGCTGGCAGCCACTGCCTGAGGGAGAAATCGCTCTGTGGGAAGGTGTTCTCAGATCCTCCAGGTCTTAGGTCATGATTATTGCTTTGCTTCCAGGCCTCCCTGGTGCCCAAGCATGAACAACTACACCTCTGTGAAGGAGTTCATCCTGTTGGGACTTCCTCACACTGAAGGGCTGGAGAACATGATCTTTGTCCTGTTTCTGGCCTTCTATCTCTTTGCCTTGCTGGGGAACCTGCTCATCTTTGTCACCATTCTGGCTTCATCCAGCCTGCACACCCCCATGTACTTCTTCCTGGGAAACCTGTCAGTGTTTGACATCTTCTTCCCTTCTGTGAACTCCCCCAAGATGATGGTCTCCCTGGCGGGGCGAAGCCGCACCATCTCTTACCAGGGCTGTGCCTCCCAGGTCTTCTTCTACCACACTCTGGGTGGCACTGAGTGTTTCCTGTACACAGTGATGGCCTATGACCGCTTTGTGGCCATTTGTCACCCCATGCGCTACACTGTCATCATGAACCAGAGGGTGTGCACCAGCCTGACAGTGTGCACATGGCTGGGGGGCTGTGTGCATGGGAGCATCCTCACGTTTCTCATCTTTAAGTTGCCCTACTGTGGGCCCAATGAGGTGGACAGCTTTTTCTGTGACATTCCAGTGGTGCTGTCCCTGGCCTGTGCAGACACTTCTCTAGCACAGATGGTGAGTTTCACCAACATAGGTGTGGTTGCCCTGGTGTGTTTTCTTCTTATCCTCCTTTCTTACACCTGCATTGTTCTCTCTATATTGAGAATCCGTTCCTCTGAAGGCAGGCGCAGAGCCTTCTCCACCTGCAGTGCCCACCTGACCTCCATCCTCTTGGTCTATGGACCTGTGATTCTTGTCTATCTCAGACCTGCTTCCATCCTCTGGCTAGATTCTGTTGTTCAGGTGTTAAACAATGTCATCACTCCTTCCCTCAATCCTTTGATTTATTCTTTGAGAAACAAGGATGTAAAAGTGGCCTTGAGGAAGATGGTAACTCAAATGGCTCACCCTTCTCTGCTGTGAGGTCCGCGAATAGTTCTTTTTTGAAATTTTTTTGAAAAACTTCAAAGAGCCACTCCTTTTGTATCTGGCTTGTTACCAAACCGTGAGTTGGGCAAAGTCACGCTGTCCTTTTTCTTGGGAGTCTTAGTAGTCATTTAGGAGAAGTTGTTTATACAACTTTTACAAAGTATTTTGAGATTAAACCAGCATTTCCCCTTTTTCTACTTGCCATAAAAGTATATTTTCTAGTTTATATATTTTGTATAGTAAAGCTAAAAATTGGAGTTGACATTTAAGAGCGAAATTTAAGAGTAGTATTGTGCAGTTTGGTAATTATAGTTGATATTCATATTGTAACTTCTTTGGGCTTTTACTATGCTTTCTTTTACAAAAGAATTTAATTTATAGCTTTTTATCTTCAGCTCTGGAGAAATCTCAATTGAGAAGGTGATCATTGAACTGTGGTTTAGAATGCGAGAATGAATTATGAATGTGAGAATGAAGTTTGTAAATTTGTAGACTTTTTGAGCCAGTAATTTCTATCCACTGAGGTACTTTTTCTTTCCTAAACATTGAATATATCTTCAATTAATTAAAATAAATAAATTAATTTAATTAATGAAATTAATTGAAATAATTTAATCAATAAAATTAATTAAAATGAATATTAATATTATTTATAATATATTTATTTTTGGAATATTTCAACACTTATATTTTTATATTTAATCAAATTCTTTTCAAGATATAAACCCATCTATTTGGAGTCATCCACTCAAACACCTAGAAAATGTGCTAAAATTTTAGTTCTGTTTGTTATGTATGTGATAATGGTCAATGCACTTTGCATGTATTGTCTAAGTTAATTCACTGAATCCTAACAGGTAGCATGTTTCTTTTATGTATGAAAACTGTGAAAATAAGCTGTCTGAACCTTTATCTAACCCCTACCCTTTCCTGTAGTATACTGCTTTATAAGAAGAATTGAAAAAAATCAAGAATTCTATAGAATGACAGCTGCCTATATGTGACTTACAGTTCTGAATATTTTGTATATGTTAAGTAATGCAGACTGAACCACATTTGTGTTATTACCTATTATTATTGTCCTCATTTTCATATGTGAGAAAAGGAAGGTGCATGTGAAGGCACAAATTGGTTTAGCATTGCATATCAATAGTAGTAATGTTCTAGGGGAAAGTAGGGAAGCAGTCTGAGTAACATTCACAGAAATAGACAATTACTGGAAAATAATACCTCCTACTTTTTCACTCCGTGGTAATATTCATTCATTCAGTGAGTCATTGATTCATAATTTAACTTAAAACTATCCAAGTGGTATCAGATGGGATCTGGGTAGAATGTCTCTCTAATAGTCCAAATAAAGACTAAAGGGGAAAGGTATGTAGGGGAGTACTGCCTATCTGTCTGTGAAATAAATCAAACTTGTATATGCAATCACTTGATTTACTACCACAGTTGCTAATGTCACCACATTATCTTTCAAGGTCAATGTTATATACCTTATTTGAAAGTTCTTGGATCCTCTGCATCATTTACATTGGGTGTTGTATTAGATTTCTAATATAATGCAATGAATTCCTCTAATATATGGTAGCTCAGAAAAAAGTAATATATTTTCTTTTACTGTATCTGATGGTCAATAGTACAGGAGTAGCCTAGTTGGGTGGCCTTAACAGGGGATTTCTCTTGGTTTTGCAGTCACTCTGTCATCCATGGAAGTAGTCATCTGACACAGGATCTCCTTGAAAGGCAGCTGTTTTGTACCCGGATATTAGTAAGAAGCCTCAGTTCCTCCCCACTGTGGGGACCTCTCTGTATCCTCACACAATGGGGCTGCTTCCCTCACAGTGAGTGAGCTAAGGGAGGGTCTCAGCAGGAGCCTCTAGAGACTGTTATGATCTTGTCTCCAAAGATATGTACCAGCACCCTTGCTTTTATTTTTCTTTGTTAGAAGGGATTGACTACATATAGTCCGCATTTGGTAGAGGGAGAAATTAGGCTCCAGTCTTTTAAGGGAGTGCCCCCAAATCCATAGACCCATTTTCAAGCACCACAGATGTAGTTCTGCCTTATTTAAACGTGCTCCTTAATGGAACTGTACTTTCTCCTTTTGAATATTTCTTATTCTAATGCATGTTCTGCATGACTTTCTTGATTTGAAAAGGTACACTCTAATCCACTCTTCCTTTGTGAAAATCATGCCTTTTATGTTATATTTTTGTTCATCCTCTACCATCTCAATAATATCTTCTCTGAACATCCCATTCCACAATGATTTTTTTTATCAGTTAGTAATTTGTATTGCTGAAATTAATCATTTTGGCAGTAAAGAATAAAGAAATTGTGACAATTCTCACATCATCATTTTGGATTGTTATATAATTCATAAATAATTTTATTGAACCATTTAATCAATGACTAGCCTAGAACACAAGTCAAAAGGGCAGCCTTTAGAGCAACATAAAATATTCATTGTTAGTTTACTATCTATAAAGCACGATACTAGCCAAAGAGAATATAATATTGAATAAGATCATTATGATCTCTACATTTGTGAAGTATAAGACATAGTGGAGATGACTGACCTGGAACAAATAGTCGCTATGTGATGGAGATAGAGTATTTCAATAAAGGTAGAAGAAGGGACTGTAAAAACCTGTGTTTAAAGTGCCAAGGACAAGGAAGGAAGAATCCTAGAAAACTGAACAAAAAAGTAATCCGAAGTGTCTGCCTGGAAATGAGAAATATCACAAAGATTATTCCATTTCAGCTCCTGTAATGTCAAACTTGGCTAACTTGAGCACTGGAAATGAATGAACTGGCACCTTTAGAAATAAAGCCCAATGGAAATGTTGTTAAAATGCTTTGAACAGCTTAGTATATCACAATGACCCATTGCTGAATGTTTTTGCTTTCTAGGAAAGGAGGATTCTCTACAGACAGGGACGTCATTGTGATGAATTTATTATTTTAGCAAGTAATATGGCAGTACTTTAATGAATAACCTTTCTTTTCAACTCTCCCACAATCTTTCTGACATAAACTTATGCAGAATATCTCTTCATTGCTCTAATTCACTTTATACAATGTTTTTTTTTTTTTGCATTGTAAGTACCTCCCCAAATCTGCTCTGAATTTCAGAAATGTTATCACTATTTAATCCAGTGAATGAGTTAGCAGCAACTGTCTGTGGATCAAGACTAAGAAAAGGATTTCCATTATCTTTACTAAAACTTTGCTGTAATAAAGCTCTACAGGAATGGGCTGATCTCAGCTGCCTCTGTTGAGCTGGAGACTCCCTTCAGCTCTGACCTCCTCAGCTATGATCCTTTACGGTATTCCAATGCTGTCACACATGTGGCCCATTAAGTTGACTCACTCTTACTCAAAAGTACTCACAAATTCTAATATAAACTCACTCATTTTTTTCCTAAAATGTTCACAACTTGATTTTTTTTAATCTGTGAGTACTATTCTTGACTTTCCGATGTTTGAGGAGATCAAACATTTCCCTCCCATGTCAAACATTTCCCTTGGAAATGACTGAGATAAACCAAAAGGGGTCAGACTACATCAAAATAGAATTTTAATTACTAATAAATAAGTTACATAATTACTAAATTGAAGCTTGTGTTTTACTTTGAAGCCAAGGTTTTTTTAAATCTGTCCCTTAGTGAATGCATTTGATTTCATTTTATTCCAGTGTCTGGAATCCCTCTCAGAGATTTCAGTTTATATTTCCTTTTTTCCTTGTATCACAATGTGGGTGATGTAGCTCAATGGTGGCTGTAACAGGCAGATCAGTTACAACCCAGTAACATGATAGTCCTACTGTTAGTTAGCAAGGTGGGCATCCGGGATCCATCTATATCTATGGATGTTACATATCAAAACACCAAAGATGTGGAGGACCCCAAATTTCAACTCAGTGATTGTTAAAATTGAAGTACTTCTTTCTATTCCCATTGAAACAACTAATGACTGGAATAAAACTAGACATGGTTGTCTATGTGCACTGATATATGAAGGTCTACATTAGTCTGACAAAATGGACCGGGAGGAAACAACACCCTTTAGGACAGTGAGTAGTGAGAATAGATAGGTGGTGAGATTACACGTCTAAAGAAGTCATTCTACAACATAGTTTGATCTTATGAGGCTTATCATTAATGCCAGAAACAAGATATAATCACTTAATCTGAGTCATAAGAAATAACTTACAATCTTTGGCCATTGACAAAAAAACGTAGATATAAATAAAGATTCATATGTGAATATTCACAGGAACGGGTAATATCAAAAAACAGGAAACATTCCAAATGTCTGTCATCTGATGAAGAAATAAACAAGATGCAGTATTGTCATACAGTGGAATATTATTTACAATAAAAGGACAAATTATTTTTAGATATCATGGTATGGAAGAATCTCAGAAAAAATGTGGTAATTGAAAAATTCAGATTTAACTGGCAATATATTATACAATTCCATTTAAGTAAAATGCATAGAAAAGACAAGTGTATTCTGATCAAAAGTCAATCAATGCTCTGTTGGGGAGTTGGAGTGAGAACTGATTACAAGTGGGCTACAAGAAATTTGGAGGACGATGGAAATGGTTTGGATTTGGGGAATGTTTCATAATTCTAAATATGTACTAAATGATTAAGTTTATATTTAAAGCAAGTGAATTTTATGGTCTATGAATTTTATCTTGATAAAACTCTTGAAAAGTAAAAATTAATTTTATCTTGTATGTGCAGGGGAGAGAAAATACCAATTTTCAAGGATATTTCAAGCTATTGGCAGGTAAACTAACATGGCAAAGAAAGTCTAAATTATTGCAGAAGGAGAGTTCTTGATTACAATCATCCAGCTCACTCTGCATTAGCTTTACATTCACTAATCAGCCTCCCAAGAAAGTATGTTGCTTTGAAGGTAAAATTTTTCTATTTATGAAAGTATAGCTGGTCCACTAATGCATGCATTCTAGTTGTTATGATTTATATGAAGTGTCTTCCGAAAAGTCAGGCATGAGACAAAACAATAATGTTCAGGGTGAGATGATTAAACTATGAGAGATATAACCTAACCAGTGGGTTAATCCACTGATATGGACTACCTGGGTGGTAACTGAAGGCAGGTAGGTGTGAATGGAGGACCTAGGTCACTGGGGGCAAGCCTTTGGAGTTCATATTTTGCCCCTGGTGAGTGGAGGAGTTCTTTCTCTGCTTTCTTGTTGCCACATCTTGAGTGGCTTTCCTCTGCCATGTCCTTCTGCTCTAATGTCCTGTCTCATCACTGATATGCATGCAGCAAAGGAGTTGGCTGAACATGGACTGAACCTCTGAATCCTTGAATCAAAATGAACCTTTCCTCCTTTTTTAAGTTGTTCTTGTAAGATCTTTGGCCATAGTGATGAAAAAGCTGACTAAAATAGTAGTGACTATGGTATTCCAATTCCTCTTGTGAATTTATGTATTAGTTTCAATATTTGTGTTACACAAATGACATATACATCAATTCTTTTTTTTTTGGAGGGGGGGATTGGGGATTGAACCCAGGGCCTTGTGCATGCAAGGCAAACCCTCTACCAACTGAGCTATATCCTCAGCCCCCTCATCAATTCTTGTATAAAAGCTATATATGTCTGTCTTGAGAGTGAGTGCCTTGGGAAAAGGATTGAATTTTTCTGTCTGACCAATATGATATTTCTGTCATGGATATTTGTACAATTAATGATGGTACAATTTGGGACAGTTATACTACTTTTTACTTTAGTGTGTCTTGGGATTGTGCTAAGAACAGCAATTCAGGGAAGTTGAAATAAGATGGCACATGCAGACTTACTGTTGCTTGTATCATTTCCTAACAGTGTGTGTGTGTGTGTGTGTGTGTGTGTATGATTTATAAGGATAGTAATTATGAGTAACCCTTAACAGAATTAATTTCCAGAATTACATACGTACAAAGTAAAACACTCAATTTATAACAAGGGCAACTGAAAAGAGATGATTGAGGAACACCACTAATTATACATAAATTTAGGGTTGGCCTGATTTTCCCTAACTCTGAAATGCTTTTCATAGTGACTCAAGAAAGAAAATGAGAAATTGAACTGAAATAGATAATTAAAATCATATTAATATGTTATTTTCCACAACTTACACATGGAGCCATTTAATAGGTGTCAACAACCACACTTATTTACTTTTGATTAGTTGATAATGGTGATGATTTTGAAATCTTTAAAACATTTCTAAATTTGTACAAAAATTTTTAGAGGACTATAAACACCAGAAATGAAACTATAGCCTTAGCTCATGGTACAGGAAATAGAAATATCCATATACTGGAAAACTATTCAACAACAATTAAGGAAAATTCTAGTGCTATATATGCAACAAATTATTTTGCTCAGTGAAAAAAGCCAGATAAAAAGAAAACATATTTTACAAACCACTTAAAATAAATGCCAAACAAAGGTAAATATATAGGAATGGGAAATAGACTAGCAATTACCTAGATATGGTGTAAGAAATAAGCAGGATTATAAATGAACTTGAAGTAATTCTTAGTGGAAGGAAATGTTTTAAAATTGTATTTGGTGATATCTGTACCTCTGTGAATATATACTCTGCCTTGAGTTGTATACTTAAAATGCATGGGTTTATGGCATGTAAATTATATATATTTACTCCATTCAGTTAGAACTGAGCATGTTTTTTAAGTACAGAGAGACTGAAATTCAAATCCAATTTCTATGATTGGTTTTTGGAGTAAGTTTGGCAATTATTTGAACTTTCTAAGCTCCATTTTTTTCCACTTAAAATAAAAGTAACATCTAACAAGGACAAAAGGGCCTTCAATAGTTTGGTTTGAGAAGAGGTCTATAGTATGCAGTAATTATTAATTTAAAGCCATAGAGAAGAAGGTCTCTCTTGTATTCCTTATGGCCTTATGAAAGACAATGGTTATAAGAACATTTTTAGGACTTCTAGATCTTGCTATAGTTGTCATTTTGTGCCTTTTGTATTATTTCCAAGGGAGTTTCTACAAAACATTTTCATAAGGTCTATGTACTTATATGGTGGTTGTGTGCTCACAGACCTGCTAATCCACCTTTGTGTGCAGTGTTTTATTTTCTATGCAGAGAGCCCCTTGAACTATACATTGAACCCATCAGAATAATGAAAATGTACTGAAATAAACATCCATCGCAGTCTTAAGGGAATATAAAAAGAAGAGTTTTCAGGCAATGAAAAGATTTGAATATAACCAGTTGTACAAGTCCTAATGGAGAATCGTAGCAGTAACTGGAAGACAGTGGCAGGGGTGTGCTTTGTGTGTTTCTTTCCTAATCCCCAGCTCTTTATTTAAACTCAGACCTCCCTGCACAGGATCACAGGGAAATCTCAGGTATCTGAAGCAAGGGATAGCTCCATGACTGGAAAATCAAAAGCTTCTTCACAGCAAAGAAAACAATCAAGAAGGTAAAGAGTGAGCTGACCGAATGGTAGAAAATCTTTGCCACCTGCTCCTCAGAGGGAGTGTTAATCTCCAGAATATATAAAGAAATAAAAAAAATTAACACCAAAAGCAAAAATTAATTGGGTTATTTGTGGTTTTGTCAAAACAACAACAACAACAACAAAACACAAATAACCCAGTTAATAAATGGACAAAGGGACTGAACAGGCACTTCACAGAAGAAGAAATATGATCGGTCAACAAATATATGAAAAAATGTTCAACATCTATAGTAGTTAGAGAAATGCAAATTAAAATAACACTGAGATTTTATCTCACCACAGGGCACCTATGTTGCCTCCATAGCTTAGCTATTGTGAATTGTTCTGCTATAAACAATGTGGCTGTATCACTGCAGTATGCTGACTTTAAATTCTTTGGATTTGTACTGAAGAGTGGAATAGCTGGGTCAAATTGTGGTTCCATTTCTAGTTGTTTTAGGAGTCTCTATACTGCCCTCAAGAGTGGTTGCTCTACTTTGTAGTCCCACCAACAATGTATGAATGTACTTTCCCCCCATATCCTTGCCAACAATTATTGTTGCTTGTATTCTTGATAATTGACTTATTGACTAGAGCGAGATGGAATATCAGTGTAGTTTTAGTTTATCTAGTTGCTAGAGCTGTTGAATTTTTTTCTGCATTTGTTGACCATTTGTATTCTTTCTTTTGAGAAGTATCTGTTCAGTTGCTTTTCCCATTTATTGATTTTTTTTGTAATAAGTTTTTTAATTACTTTATATATCCTGGAAATGAATGACCTATCTGAGGATCAGGTGGCAAAGATTTTTACCCATTCTGTAGGCTCTTTTTTATACTCTTGATTTGTTTCCCTTACATTGGAGAAAAAAATGGTCTTTTCAACAAATGGTGCTGAGAAACTTGGAAATTCATATGTAGTAGAATAAAATTTAACCCCTGTCTCTCACCAAGCACAAAACTCAATTCAAAGTTGATCAAAGACCTAGGAATTAGCCCAGAAACCCTGTACCTGCTAGAATAAAATGTAGGCCCAACATTCCAATATATCAGCCAGGAACTAACTTTCTTAACAAGATTCCTAAAGAAAGAAATAGAACAACAACAACAAAAATCAATAAATGGAATAGCATCAAATTACAAAAGCTTCTTCACAGCTACGTAGCTCTTTTTCACCATTTTCCCCCTTTTTTTTTTAATTTTTTATTGTGGGTTGTTCAAAACATTACAAATTTCTTGACATATCAGNAAAACAAGCAAAGGGAGGATCTACATTAAATGAATATTCAACCAAAGAGAAACTAAGACAAATCAAAACCCAGAAATAAATCACAATGACAGGAAATACAAATCATATCTCAATAATAACATTGAAAGTTAATGGCATAAACTTATCAATCAAAAGATCTAGATTAGCAGATTGGATTAAAAAGCAAGACCCAACAATATACTTTCTTCAAGAGACTCACCTCATGGGCAAAGGCATCCACAGGCTGAAGGTGAAAGGATGGGAAAAAACTTATTACTCATATGGATTGTGTAAACAAGCAGGGGTTTCCATTCTCATCTCAGATAAAGTAGACTTTAAACCAAAATTAATCAGAAAAGACAAATAATGGCATTTCATACTTCTTAAGGGAAGTATATATAGGCAGGACATAACAGTTATAAATATTTATGCCCCAAACAATGGAACATCTATGTACATCAAACAAACCCTTCTCAATTTCAAGAGTCAAATAGATCATAATACAATAATACTGGGTGAATTTAACATACTTTCTCTCTCACTACTGGACAAATCTTCCAAACAAAAACTAAATAAGAAAACTATAGAACCAAATAATTTAGTCAATGATTTAGACTTATCAGACATATATAGAATATTTAATTCATCAACAAGTAAATATACTTTCTTCTCAGCAGGACATGGCTCCTTCTTTTAGACCATATTTATGCCACAAACCAAATCTTAGTAAATACAAAAACAAACAAACAAAGAAACAGAGATAATACCCCACATTCTATTTTATCAGACCACAATGGAATGAAATTAGAAATAAAGGATAAAATAAAAAATACAAGCTATTGTAACAAATGGAGACTAAATAATACATTATTGAATGATGACTGGATAGTAGAAGGAATCAAGGATGAAATAAGAAAATTCTTAGAGATAAATAAGAACACTGATACAATATGTCAAAATCTCTGGGATTCTGTGAAGGCAGTACTAAGAGGAAAGTTTCTTGTATTGAGTCCATTCATTAAAAGATTAAAAGTCAACAAATAAATGACCTAACAATACATTGCAAAGCCCTAGAAAAACAAGAACAAATTTACACCAAGAGCAGTAGAAGACAGGAAATAATTAAAATCAGAGCTGAAATTAATGAAATCGAAACAAAAGAAACAATTGAAAAAATTGACAAAACAAAAATTTGGTTCTTTGAAAGAATAAATAAAATAGATAACACCCTGGCCATGTTAACAAAGAGAAAAAGAGAAAACTCAAATTACTAAAATTCAAAATGAAGAAGAAAATATCACAATGGACATGTGTGAATACAGAAGGTAATTAGAAAATATTTTGAAAATTTATATTCCAATAAAATAGAAAATATTGAAGACATTGACAAATTTCTAGAGATATTTTACCTACCTGAATTGAATAAAGATGTCATACATGATTTAAATAGACCAATTTCAAGTAATGAAACACAAAATGCCATCAAAACCTACCAATCAAGAAAAGCCCAGAACCAGATGGATTTTTCAGCTGAGTTCTACAAGACTTCCAAAGAAGAATTAATTAATACTTTTAAAGTATTTCATGAAATAGAAAAGGAGGGAACCCTTCCAAACTCATTCTATGAGACAAATATCACCCTGATACCAAAACCAGACAAAGACAAGGAAATCAAGGAAAGAAAACTCCAGATATTGATCCCTGATGAACATAGATAAAAAGTTCTCAATAAAAGTTGGTAATTTGCATACAAAAACATATTAAAAAGATTGTGCAGCATGATCAAGTGGAGTTAATCCCAGGGATGCAGGGTTGGTTCAACATATGGAAACCAATAAATGTGATTCATCATATTAATAGACTTAAAAATAAAAATCATATGATCATCTCAATAGATGCAGAAAAAGCATTTGACAAAATAATCACACCTTCATGTTCAAAACACTAGAAAAACTAGGGATAGTAGGAACATACCTCAACATGGTAAAAGCCATATATTCTAAACCCAAGGCTGGCATCATTCTAAATGAAGAAAAATTGAAAACATTCCCTCTAAAAACTGGAACAAGACAAGGATATCTTCTTTCACCACTTCTATTCAACATAATCCTTGAAACTGTATCCAGAGCAATTAGACAAAAGAAAAAATTAAAGGTAAAATAGGTAAATGAGAACTCAAACTATCACTATTTGCTGATGATATGATTCTATATCTAGAAGATCCAAAAAGTTCTACCAGAAAACTTCTAGAATAAGTGAATTCAGGAAAGTAGCAGGATATAAAATCAACACTCATAAATCAAATGCATTCCTATACATCAATGATGAATCCACTGAAAGAGAAATTAGGAAAACTACCCTATACACAATAGTCTCTAAACAAACAAGCAAACAAACAAACAAATAAATAAAATAATTGGGAACTGATCTAACAAAAGAGGTGAAAGACTTCCACTATGAAAACTATAGAACACTAAAGAAAGAAATTGAAAACCTCAGAAGATGCTAATTTCTCCCATGTTCCTGGATAGGCAGAATTAATATTGTCAAAATAGCTATACTACCAAAACCATTATACAGATTTAATGCAATTTCTATTAATATCCCAATGACATTCTTCATAGAAATAGAAAAGGCAATCATAAAATTTATTTGGATAAAAAGAGACCCAGAATAGCTAAAGCAATCCTTGGCAAGAAAAGTGAAGCAGGAGGCCTTACGATACCAGAATATCAACTATACTATAAAAGTATAGTAACAAAATCAGCATGGAATTGGCACCAAAATAGACTTGTAGACCAATGGCACAGAATAGAGAACACAGAGACAAACCCACATAAATACGGTTATCTCATTATAGACAAAAGTGCTAAAAACATTCACTGGAGAAAAGATAGCCTATTCAACAAATGGTGCTGGCAAAACTGCAAATACATATATAGCAAAATTAAATTAAACCTCTCTCACCCTGCACAAAAAATGAACTCAAAGTGGATCAAAGACTTAGGCACTAGAACAAAGATCCTGCACCTAATAGAAAAAGAAGTAGGCCCAAATCTTTACCATATCAGCCTAGGATCTAGCTTCCTTAACCAGCCTCCTAAAGTTCTAGAAGTACAATCAAGAATCAATAAATGGGTTGGACTCAAATTAAAAAGCTTCTTCTCAGCAAAGGAAACAAACAATAATGTGAGAAGAGAGCCTACAGACTGGGAGAAAATCTTTACCACATGTAACTTCAATAAAACATTAATCTCTAGGATATATAAAGAACTCAAAAAAACCCTTACTGCCAAATAAACAAATAACCCAATCAATAAATGGACTAAGGAACTGAACAGACACTTCACAGAGGAAGAAATACAATTGATCAACAAATATATGAAAAAGTGTTCAACATGTCTAGCAATTAGAGAAATGCAAATCAAAACTACACTAAGATTTCATCTCATTCCTGTCAGAATGGCAATCATCAAGAATACAGGTAACAATAAATGTTGGTAAGAATGTGGGGAAAAAGGTACATTCATACATTGCTGGAGGGAATGCAAATTGGCGCAACCATTATGGAAAGCAGCAAGGAGATTCCTCAGAAAACTGGGAATGGAACCACCATTTGACCCTGCTATCCCACTCTTCAGTTTATATCCAAAGGACTTAAAATCAGTATACTACAGAAAGGCAGCCATCATCAATGTTTATAGAAGCTCAACTCACAATAGTTAAACTATGGAACCAACCTAAGTGTCCTTTAATAGTTGAAGGGATAAAGAAAATGTGGTACATATATTAAATGTAATATTACTCAGCTTTAAAGAAGAATGAAATTATGGCATTTTCCAGTAAATAGATGGAGTTGGAGAATATCATATTAAGCAAAATAAGCCAATCCTCAAAAATCAAAGTCCAAACTTTTCTCTAATATGAAGTTGCTAATTCACAATAATGTGGGGAGCACTAGAAAAGAACAGCATTACCTTAGATTAGGTAGAGGAAATGAAGGGAGGGAAAGGGAGGGGATGTGGGGATGGAAAAGATAGTAGAATGAAACAGACATTATTACTTTATGTATATATGTAACTGCATGACCAATATGATTCTACAACATGTGCATTCAGAAAAAATGAGAAATTATATCCCATCTATGTGTGATATATCAAAGTGCATAAATGCATTCTAATGTCATGTATAACTAATTAAAACAACTAGAAAAATGAAAAACTCAGTTATTTAATAAGAATAATTTCTCAACATACCCATTCACACCTTTCTTTTAGTGAATAGATTGGTGTCTTAAATCTTACGTGCAATGGTGAGAGTAACCAAAACCTTGTCTGATGACATTCTCCCATTCCAGGGTGGCATTTCTAGTGCTAGAACTAAAAATATGTGGTTCTCACCTCCACATTTAGCTTTGTGTCATAGATACCACCTGAAGTTTTGTGGAATGCCTTTTTTTCTCCTATTCCTTGATGCTGGTTCCATCATCCAGAGTGGTGATGGGGCTACAGGATAAAGATCAGATTGTCCATCTTGCTTTGAGAGTACAATGGAGTCATCCAATGTTCTGTCGGAAGAGAAGGGAAATGAGGATCAAGGATGATGGCAGGGGGAAATGAGGTATGGATCCCTAGTATGGAGGACACAGAGGTGAGCAGTTAGCATGAAATGAGAGAGAGAGTATCAGAGATTGAAAGGGAGGAGGTATGAAGAACCACATGTATGGGTCTAACTTTTGGACTTATTCTTTCCCAGATGAACAAAATCAAAATTTGGAGAGTCATTAGTTTGTGAAGAAAACATATCTTATTTAAAGATGAGGAAATTATGTAATGAAGGATTAGTAGGAATAATGGAAAGCTGAGCAATAGATCAATTTCATTAGGCCATAGAAAGCACTATTCTGCATTGGGACAGGATTATATACCGGCCTGACTTTGAATAACAGAAAAAGACAATTGTCCTGATGAAAACATTGCAGAAATGACATCAACTATGTCAGGGAATAAAAAATGTTCTGGAATTATTTCATTCTACCTGTTGTATCTTCCCCTATGCACCCTTTTCTCTCCACTTAATTCTGCTCCCTCACTTAATAAACTTAAGATACATCCCAAGTGGATTATGTGCTGTGCTCAAAGATCGAAGGAAGAGACTTCCAGGTAACAGATTATCAAAACTTATCCACTCTTTGTTTCCCCCAGTGATAGAAGCCACTGTACTTCATCTTTATTTGTATTTCTCTTCAATCTAGGAAACAGAAATCAGATCATTCACTTAGTTTGTGCCACAGTTAACATATTCACGAACACACACATATTTTTAAACACCAGGGAACTTGTGTTGTAGACCAAAAAAACCACTAACCGAATCTACTTAATTATAGAAAAGTTTAGTTATTCTGTTTCATTTTGAATTGATATATAATAATTACACGTTTATGAAGTACGGTATAATCTAAATAGGTATAAATTGTATAATTATACAATTAAGGCAATTAGCATATCTATCATTTCCAATTTTATTTCTTTGTGATGAGGATGAAGAAAATTCTCTCCAAATTATTTTAAAATTGAGTCTTTTTCAAACGCACTTTAGTTGTTGAGATCTCTGTTTAAGGTTTTAGAATGCTCTTGTTAGAATAAAAAAAAGAAAAGAAAATGACTATTTTATAATAATGCTATTTGTGTAGGGTTTCAATTTAGAAATTTAATTCTCATTTCAAGAGAATTTCTGATTCCAAGCAGAGCATCTTTTGTACTGTGAACATGTGTGTATGTGCACACATACACATCCTCACTTCTGTTAGTTTTTATTCTTTTGTTGATAACAGAAACTCACAGTTTGAAATGAAAACTTAATCCTCAGGAAAAAAAATGTAGAGCCCCCAGCACGACAGAATCTTTCTGGTAACTCTGAAATAGTGTAAGTAGAGGAAAGTAATAATAGTGTTCTTTCACCAGGGCCTCTGATGAGGAAATGGGAAGGAGCAGAAACGTCTTTTACCCATAGACATAAGGTACAAAGCACTTTTCTAACAATCAGCAAAGCACCCAGGCTCTAGTGGAAGTTGTCCTCCTGAAATACGACGTGTGACTGGGCACAGGCCATTCAAAGACCTTGGTTTCTAACTCGTAAACTGAAGAGGTTGAACTTTGTGATTTTTAAGGATCATTTACAATCTAAAAACTGTACCATTGTAGGAATAATTATTTAGAAGGAGATAATCATTGCTTAAAAATGTTGCCAGGAGTCTTGCGATTTCTGATTTTGATGGGGACAATTATTTCTATTTCTTGAAGCATTGGTTGTGTAATCCTGTGTTGGGATTGCACATCAAAGTGAAGTTCCCAACTTTGGCCGGCAGATGGTACTATTGGGACACAACCAGACCGATTCATCACCCCAATGAAGATGCTGGAGGGAAGCTATGCCCGTGGTCAGCTGTGCTCTTGGCAAATACACATACATTTTTATTTCCTGAAAGCATAAATATACTGAGTGCCTTATGTTAGACCAATTTATTTTCTTCTCCCTTTAACCACAGTCATTATTTTAAAATGATAAGTTTTCCTGTGCAATAATGTGAAATTTCTCTGGGAAAAGATCTGAGAATATAGCCATGTTCTCAGAATACTGTTATGAGGATTAAATGAGTTAAATAGAAGTAAAAATGACTTGAACAAGTGGCTTGAATCAGCATTTGTAATAAATTGTTAATAAATGTTTTAAAATTCAAACCTATGACACCCATCTAGATAGCTGGCTTGTGAGAATCATTCTGTTTACAAATGATTTCAATGTGATCCTGGCCATCTATATGATAATTTTATTTATTTTTCTAGCATTATTGACATATTATTGACAAATCCTTGGTTTGATATACATATTTACTTTGAAATGATTATCATAATCAAGCTAATTAAGATGTAAATCACCTCAAGAAACTTTTTTGCTTCCTTGGAGTCTACACATTTAGCCAAGGTCGAATATACAATACATTATCATTAATTACAATCATCATGTTGTATATTTAGGTCTCCAGAGCTTATTTCTCTCACAAATGAAAGTATGTGAGAGTATCTCCGATAAAATCTCCTTGCCTATTTAGAGAGTCACTACTTCAGGAGTCATCCCTTGTGGTTTCCTTACTCGGTGCAAATCATAAATCTTTCTTCACTCTTTTATTTCTGAGTCATGCTCTTTGGATTTGTACTCACCAAGGGGTGAAGTTACCGTGTTCAGTTAGACTGTGCAAATCAAAATACCACCTTGAAAGGATTTAAATAACTGTTTGCAATTAAGCTAATTATTTATGAATATATTATATTATCATAAATTATACTATGCCTAATATATTTCAAGATATCTTTATTAAATATATGCCATTAATTTGTGGTAATTTAAAACCTCTTTCACATACCTCTATAAAAGTTATTAACTTCCATTTGATTCTCCTGGGCTATCTAAGTATAAAATTATATATTGTATTTATAATACTCTAATTTTGTCTTTTATTTTCCAAAAGTAAATACCCAGTAATTTTATTTCCTCTTTTGCCATATTGGCAAAAAAATGCTATTGCCATCCATCTATTTGCTGTTCAGGGATAATTTAGATCTCTAGGAGAGCTGCACAACTTGTTCAGTACTTTTTTTCAATAAGAGGAGGTGAATAGTGGCATTTGGTGAGTTTTACCCTCTTCAGGAATAAGAAAGGAATGATCCATCTAATTTGGTTTTATTTTCCTAAAACCCAATGCTATTTAATGTGACGAAAAAGTCAGAACTACTGTCAGCAAAAATTTGAGGCTGTCTCTGCACATGGAAAAGGCCCAGCTGGGTCTGCACCTGTCCTGGTGATTCCTGTTGATGCCCTAACAAAGATTAGAGAAGGATGGAACTCTATGCACTTATACTTAGAAACTATGGTTACCACTGGGCCTGCTCTGCCAGTGAAGAGCTCTTCCTACATCATGTTTTAAATAATAATTTATGTTCTTCAAAGTCCTTTGCATTACATGTTAATGTTAGAATCAACTTGTTAATTTCTGAAAAAGATGCCTTCTACCATTTGATTAGATTTGCATTGAATCTATGGATTATGGGAGAATTGACAACAATGTTATGTCTGGCCTATGAGTACCTTATATCTTTTTTGTTTCTCTCAGCAATGTTGTATAATTTCAGAGTTCAGGTCTGGCATATTTTATCAGATTTGTCATTAAATATTTCCTGTTTCTATTCTATCTTAAGTAGAAGTTTATAAATTTCAGCTTCCAATTATTTCTTGTTAGAGTATAGAAGTACAATTGATTTTCATAGGTCAACTTTACAGCCTCTAACTGTAATTTTAATTTTAAAATAATTATAATAAAAAGTAATTATAATAAAATTACTTATTAGTTCTTATAGGTTTTTTAGATATCCCATCATATTTTATACAGAGATGTTGGATGCAAACAGAGTTTACTTCTCCTTCGTAAGCTAGCTGCCTGTTACTTTTCCTTCTCCTCACTTGATGGCCCTGCACAGAAACTGTTGTTCAATATTGTTCAATGTTGTATAACAGGAACAGTGAGAGAAGATACTGGTTCTTGATCCTAGAGGGAAAATATCTAGGTTGCTACTATTAAATATGGTGTTAGTGGTGGGTGTTTTGCCCTTTAATAAATTGAGAACAATCTCCTTTTTACTCCTAGGCAGATGATATTTTTTTAAAAGGCATGAACTTTACAATCTGTCAACTCCATTTTCTGCATCTGTGGAGATGATCACATAGATTTCCTATTTTCATTTGTTAATATTTGTGAGCTCTACATGTTAAAACAAATGTACATTCCAGAAACCGACCATGCTTGATCATGATGTAAATATTTTTCATATTTATTGAATTTGACCTAGTAAAATTTTGTTAAAAACTTTGTATCTTTGTTTATAAGGGATGGAAATAAGTAACTCTTTATCTCCTAATGTCTTTGTTAAGTTTTGGCATCCAAGTAATATTAGAATTTCAAAAGAGTTGAGAAGTTTCAACCTACTCAGTTTTTTAATAGACTTTATATGAACTTGTTAGTTTTGCTTTGTAAAAATGAACTCCTGGACCATGTCCCCTCAGGTCAGCAGGATTGCTGAGTTCTGCTGAAGATCCTGCAGTCCAGAGCATGCCTCATGGCATGAGGGCTCACCTCATTTGTTTTCCTTTCCCTGGGATTGCAGGATTCTGCTGCCTGCTGTCCAAGGTCTGAAAACACCTGTGTAGATAGATTTGGGGTGTAATTTCCTACTTATTTAGGACATGAGGACAAACCCAATACTTACTATATCATGGGCCAGAATAAAACAATCTGTAATTCAATTATTTTTATTTTAGTCATTTGCCTTTGTTATGGGTAATTTTTAGATTCATCCCGATTTTGTTCAGACACCTCACCTTGTGTGAAATTGATCCCCTTTCACATGACCCCTCTCACATAGAAGGCTAACACCTGCACCCACACCCACTCTCACCCGGACCACAATATCTTTGATCTGTGGCACTAATGCAAGATTGCTTTTCTGAGAGTGTAAGTTTTGCTTTTCTGAAAATGTAATTTCAGAAAAGAAATTAAATAGAATGTTACTATTTTGTAGTCTATTAAGTTTCCACTTTTATGAAATGTATCTTGTGATTATGATTGCTTCTCCTTAAGGTTTTAAGTCTTATAAGCTTGTTCCTACCCTCAGTCAACATCAAGGGGTTGCAGAACTGTTTGGTCTCTGCGCTCATGACCACTGGCCAGCAATATAGCCTTTGTCTTCACTTCCAAGAGACCTGTAGATTTATTTGGGAATAGTGCCTTAACACCTTGAGTTGTAAATATAAAGCATATAGACAAAAGTACAGAAGCATACATTTATTATAAAGTAAACACCTCTGTCCATCCACCCAAATTAAGAAATTAAATATTGACAGCTACCTTTGAGCCCTCTTGTCCCCCTTTGAATGTAGTCCTCTCCATCTGTCATCATGACTTCTGTGGTTATCCTGATGTCTTAGTAATTTTAATGGTATCTCTAAATGACATCATTAAAATTTGCCTTTTCAAATTTTGTATGTGTAGACCACAAAGTAGTACTATTACTTAAAATTATACTCTGAAGACATGTAATATTGCTACACATAGCTGTGAAAATTCTTTTCATTGATATTCAGTGTGCTATCACAAAAGATAAATGGTATCTAAATGTTTGGCAAAAATTCCGCCTTGACCAGAAGAAGATAGACAATCGATAAACAAATATATGAAAAAATGTATAACATCTCTAGTAGTTAGTGAAATGCAAATCAAAATTATTCTAAGATTTTATTTCACATCAGCCAGAATGGCAGTTATCAAGAATACAAACAACAATAAGTGTTGGCAAGGATGTGGGGGGAAAAGGCATATTCATACATTGCTGGTGGAACTGAAAATTGGTACAACCATTATGGAAAGTGGTATGGAGATTCCTTAGAAAACTTGGAATGGAACTGACCCAGCTATTCCACTCCTTGGTCTATACCCAAAGGACTTAAAAACAGCATTCTTTAGTAATGCAGCCACATCAATGTTTATAGCAACTCAATTCACAATAACTAAACTGTGGAAGCAATCTAGATGCTCTTCAATAGATGAATGGATAAAGAAACTGTGGTATATATACAAAATGGAATATTATTCAGTCTCAAAGAAGAATTAAGTTATGGTATTTGCAGGTAAATGGATGGAGTGGGGGAATATCATGCTTAATGAAGTAAGCCAATCCCCCAAAACCAAAGGCCAAATGTTCTCTCTGATAAGTGTATGCTGATTCATAATGGGGGGGCATGGGAAAATGGAGGAACTGTGATTAGGTAAAGGGGAGGGAGGTGGGCATGGGGGGCAGAAAGATGGTGGAATGAGATGGACATCATTACCCTAGGTACATGTGTGACTGTACATATGATATGTAACTACATTGTGTACAATCAGAAAATTGTGTAAAATAAATCAAAATGCATTCTGCTGTTATATATACTTAATTAGAATAAATTATAAATAAATTAAAAACATTCTGTGGGGCTGGGGTTGTGGCTTAGTGGTGAAGTGCTTGCCTTGCATGCATGGGGCCCTGGGTTTGATCCTCAGCACCACATAAAAAAATAAACAAATAAAAGATACTGTGTCCATATACCACTAAAAAAAATTTAAAAAAAACCATTATGCCTTAAATACTACTAAGTGTCCTGATGCACACGTGCCTGAATATCTGCAGAGAAACTTCTCTATTATGATGAAAATACCTTGTAGATTATTTGAAATTGACATACCATTTTGTAACGTCATTCTAGAAATTTATTCTCTCTTCAGCAATTTATATAAGTTCTAGTAATTAATAATTCTGACATTTAGTTGGAAAACATTTTATTACAATTTTAATTTCTTTAATTCTGAAAATGGATGAATAGGTTTTCTGTATTTGCCATTAGTTCATTCATATTGTGAAGGCTGGCTTAGTCATTTGCCATATTAGATTCCTTGGTTCTTTAATACAAATTTTAGAAATTATTTTCTTATTTCAAATATGAATCTTGGTAGTAATTTATACTCTAATTAATTTCTCTTTCACTTTTTCACTTGTTTGATATCTATTCCATTTGTCTGTCTTATCCTATATCAAATCCACACTGTTTTTGTCATTTAAAAGAAAAATAATAAACAGAAGTTGCAAATATAGTTGACCAGAGGAATAACCAAAAATGAATATTAAAAATAGTTGTTTGTTAGTTGCATATGAAAAAAACTTAAGATTTAAAAAATACATTACTACATAATAATGGAAAAACTAACTCTTACAAACACCACTATTAACAATTTGACAAAAATCTTCAAAACCATAGTGTCCATCAAATTTATAGTATTTATATGTTGGTGAAGTTATCTTCAGTGCAGTCTTACAAATAGACAACTATATCATCATAGTTCATTATGCACACCTACACATCTATCTATATATATCTTTCTATCTGTACTTTTTAACTTTGATCAATTATGGAAACTACTGAAAAACTAAACATCCAGAAAAATGAAGATGGTGGAGTCAAGAAGGCATACATACAATATGTAGAACAAAGGCAACCATTAACAATGATAGCTCTAACAACTGGGTGATATGGAGGATATTTTGAGAATATTTGGAATTAAAGTTAGGATAACCAAAGAGATGTAAAAGTGCATATATAGTGTGATCGCACATAGTTAAAAATAGACCATAACCATGGGGTAGAAGGATTATAAAGAAGACACTAAAATGCTAATATGGGTATTAGCAGGAACTGTGGGGTTATTTTTTTTTAGAATATGTACCAAATAATTTATAAACTTTCAAACTACTTCTTTAATGATTAAGCCAGATTATAAAAGAATGGGAGAGGGAATGGAAAATGACATAAGGAAAGAGAGAAAATTCTGTAATTATTCCCTTTGCTCCTTCATGCTTCTTGAGTCTGGGAATTGGACCACTGGGGATATTGTCTCCCAAGAATCCCAGTCCATTACCGACATTAACGATTTCCAGGTTGAAGTCATTATAAATTCTGAATTTAAGGACCTGACTAATATCAGGGCAGAGTGAGGAACGTACGTCTTGGATTTGAGAGGAAAAAGTGCCAAATCTTGGCTCTACACCATGGCATCTTAAGCAAAATAGAGTTCAGGCTTTAGGAACACATTTTTTTTTTCTGGACTAGAAACTTTAGGAAAATCACTCCTCACCCACATCACACGTGTTTTCCATCAGCTGGTAGGTGTCTAAAGCTCTGCCTGCTTCTATTCATCTTTTTCAGCTTCCACTGCTCTCTTTACTTTCCTCCATCCTCCTGAGGTGCACTCAGTGCCGGTCATTTCACCTGCTCAACCCAGGCAAGGAGGAGACCTGTGGGCCTGAGGAGACTCTTACCTGTTGTGGAGTTCAGTGAACCAGTAGTGAGCCAGCACAGAGGAAGCCATGGAGCAGGAAGTGTGTGTGTGTGTGTGCGTGTGCGTGTGTGCGTGCGTGCGTGTGTGTGTGTGTGTGTGTGTGTGTGAAGAATGGTTGGTAGGGGAAGGTGGGTGACATGGAAGGACACAGGTTCTCTGTTCAGGAATCCTATTTTGCAGTTAGCATAAAAATTAGAAATCATTGCCAGTAAACATCTAGTCATTTATCAGTATAAACTTCCCTTGATCCTCATATTATTTTTGAAAATATTAGTGAATATGGTAATAGTGAAGCTCAAAATGTTTGTCTAAAGTTAATGTTTTAAAGTTTAGAATCTAGTATTAGAAGAAAACATCTAATTTGCCCTCTTTAAAAGAGACTGACTCTATCTGTTTCCCTAAGATGTGATCCTCATATCCTCTGTGGTGGGAAATTCAGTGTTTCCCCCAAATTCCTCTTTATGGTGAAGTAAAACCTGATCTTAGAGAGTTTTCCTTTGACTGGTTGTACATCCTTTCCTGAGAAAAGGTTCGGATGAAGATATGGTATTGAAAACTGCAGAGGGCAGTGAGGAGGATCTTGAAGATTTTGCCTAAAGCAATTTGTGACTTGTACACTTTGCCTGGTGCAGGTTTGGACCAGGCGTCTGTGCTGGTAGTACTACAAACTGGTTACTGAGCTAGAAACAGAAAAGTTCAGACTAAAGGGAGACTTTATGCACCTCTAACTTACAAAAAAGTTCTTTTAATTCTGCCAGGATATTTATATAACACACTGTTGAGAGTCTGAAAAAATAACATTTCCCTAAACTTCTTTCCTTCTCTGCCTTTTAAATCATACAAATCCTATAAATATGTAGTTTCCATGTGATGATTAAAAAATAAGTAGAATCATTTAAAAATCCACAGATTCTTTAGTCTGTTGTAATTGTAACTTCATCACATCTCAAGGCTTTTGCTGTCCCCACAGTATCATTGCCTCAGTGTTACATGGTTGAGATTTATTTGTTTCATCTTATTACCTATTTACTACAAAAACTGAAGCATTGCATATTCATTATCTCAGTCCTCACAAAGATCCCATGAAGCAGGAAGTACCCAGCTTTCTTTTTAGCAAATGAAGCTAAGTTGCTGGAGGCCTGAGAGGAAGCAAAGGTAGAGTCAGTAAAAATCAGTTTCATGTACCTCCAGGGAAAGCTCTTCAAGAGATGGTACTTTATTTTGCTTTTCTATTTCTAGCAAACAAATAGATAATAAATGTGTTTGATATTAAATTTGACTGCCATGGCCCAGACTCAATGTAAATAGCATTTTGTGCTGAAATAGAGACTTCCTGTCTATATCTTTGCTGGGATTTCAGTGGATTCAAACCCCTTTGATAGAACCAGCCTCACACAGGCCTGGCAGCAATAGTCTGAGCAGCAATAGTCTGAGCAGACCCCACCTCCTTCACCTCTTCATTCTTTCACCAATTACTCTTACTGAAATTTTACCCATGACATAAGACTTTATTCTTACCAAAATTTAAATAATGAAGGAAAAGCTAACAGAGCAGAAACCTAAAAAGTAGTATTAATAGATTTATTAGATTATTCCTTGAGTACAAATCCTGTTCACAGCTGAGGAAACTTAGCTATATCTTGTGGAAATATAGAAACAGTAAGATAAAATGAGATGAAAATAAAATCCCAGAAATTTAGGATTCAAAAAATATAATTCAGGTTGTTTCTCAAGTTTATCTAGTGCATGTATTAACTAATACACTCAATAGTAGGCATGCTTTTGAAATTGCCACTGTTTGGCCTATACTATGTAGAGAAAAACTCACTGAGCACAGAATGTCTAGTGGTGTGCTGTGGTTATTCTGTCACCCCTGCAATGTCTTCTTCCAGACCCAGATCTCTTTTCCAGGGGTGTGAGTGGGTTGTAATTATGAGTTGTGTATTCCTGTTTGAATACAAATGATGGAGAATATAGACTACTGATGAAAGTAAAATACGTAGTAGGTTGCAACATTCCTGCTTGGGTTCAAACTTTAATGTGCACATATTTGGGTCATTGCCTATTTACAAACAAACTATGGCTTGACTGATTGTAAAATGACATTGTACCTGTAACAAATACCTGTAACAAACTTTTCTTGGGGAAGGTAGATGGCTCTGAAATACACCAGTGTGTTTGATGATCAACCAGATCAGGAGAAAGTAAATAAATTGCAGATAAGTTTTGATTACTGTAAGATATTTGCTAACTATAAATTACTGTTTCCTCACTTAACAGGAAGAAACTGAGGCCAAATTTGACACATAATTTAACTACAAGTCTAGATTAATTACTGGTCTCTTTCCCTCCTCAGCCTTCTTGCTGGCACCCACTGCCTGAGGAAGAAATCACTCTATGGGGAGGGTGTTCTCAGATCCTCCAGGTCTTAGATCATGATTATTGCTTTGCTTGCAGGCCTCCCTGGTGCCCAAGCATGAACAACTACACCTCTGTGAAGGAGTTCATCCTGTTGGGACTTCCTCACACTGAAGGGCTGGAGAACATGATCTTTGTCCTGTTTCTGGCCTTCTATCTCTTTGCCTTGCTGGGGAACCTGCTCATCTTTGTCACCATTCTGGCTTCATCCAGCCTGCACACCCCCATGTACTTCTTCCTGGGAAACCTGTCAGTGTTTGACATCTTCTTCCCTTCTGTGAACTCCCCCAAGATGATGGTCTCCCTGGCGGGGCGAAGCCGCACCATCTCTTACCAGGGCTGTGCCTCCCAGGTCTTCTTCTACCACACTCTGGGTGGCACTGAGTGTTTCCTGTACACAGTGATGGCCTATGACCGCTTTGTGGCCATTTGTCACCCCATGCGCTACACTGTCATCATGAACCAGAGGATGTGCACCAGCCTGACAGTGTGCACATGGCTGGGGGGCTGTGTGCACGGGAGCATCCTCACGTTTCTCATCTTTAAGTTGCCCTACTGTGGGCCCAATGAGGTGGACAGCTTTTTCTGTGACATTCCAGTGGTGCTGTCCCTGGCCTGTGCAGACACTTCTCTAGCACAGATGGTGAGTTTCACCAACATAGGTGTGGTTGCCCTGGTGTGTTTTCTTCTTATCCTCCTTTCTTACACCCGCATTGTTCTCTCTATATTGAGAATCCGTTCCTCTGAAGGCAGGCGCAGAGCCTTCTCCACCTGCAGTGCCCACCTGACCTCCATCCTCTTGTTCTATGGACCTGTGTTTCTTGTCTATCTCAGACCTGCTTCCAGCCCCTGGCTGGATTCTGTTGTTCAGGTGTTAAACAATGTCATCACTCCTTCCCTCAATCCTTTGATTTATTCCTTGAGAAACAAGGATGTGAAAGTGGCTCTGAGGAAGATGGTATCTTGGGTATGAGACACAAGAGCAATGCCTCTCTGATGTTCTTTGGGTGAGTTTTTCAGATCTACTCCTTTTATACCAGGATTATTGCCAAATAACAAACAGGGCACAGTCACTGTCTCTCATTTTTTGAGAATTGCAACACTCACATCATCTGAATTTAGTGGACTTGGGCACACATTTATACCTTCAAAGAAGCTTCTTCCTGTTAACCTAACATTTCCTCTTTTTATAATTTGCCAAAACAACATATCTCTTCTGCTCTGCACTCTGTATTTGATGGAATTCTGCTTTGATTGTTTATCATTAAAATTGCAAGTGTCTAGAGGCCATGGCCTGGTTATTCCCCCATGTCTTTCTTCCTTCCTCTCCAAATTTATGGCTTTTTCTGTTCTCCAACAGTGTCCCTTTGGCTATTCTATAAATCTAGGTTTTAGAGTTGACAAGGTTGAAATTTGTAAGAAAACTACACATTTTAGCAAATATAAGTTTATACTGTCTACTGAGATAAAAACAACCTCATTGAGAACAAAAAAGAATTATGTTTCTATGGATCCTTTAGGATTGCAATCCTTCCAAGAGACACCAAATTGAAGTAGCCTGGAAAACATGTTTCAAAATATTACAGAATGGTGGCTGTTTTTATAGCTTTAAGAGAAAGTCTGTTGGAAGTCATATGCATTGTTTATCAAGATTTGTGTTGGATGTGTCAAGCGCACACTGCCTTATAAGAAAAGCATCACGAGGTCTCAGGAAGCATGGGAGCTGTTTCACACACTGTCCTCAGTCCAGTTTACCAGGTCAGCATGAACCACGGTGGCTTTGTGCAGAGACAGTTCTATTCAAAGTTTCAGCCATGGTTGTGCCTGGAGCTTGGTTTAACAAGGTGTCCCAACTCCATTTTACGTTCTCCAAGTCAACCTGTTTCACGTTTCTACCATGACAGCACACAGTTTAGAACCTCTCTGGCTTTTACCAAGGTCATCAGAGAATTATGTGCTGAATTTTATTCATTGTGTTTCAAGGGAGAAGCTGGTCACTGATCTATTTGTATAAAATGGGAAAATAGATTTTTAAAATCCATTTGGAAAGACTTTTAGAACCAAAGATTTGTATCCTGGGCAGGCACTCCTTATTTCCTGAAAATCTAACATGTGTCTAGTTAATTAAAGTTAAGTCATTATTGTAGTTTCTAAAATTGCCATGATGCCTTTATGGGCAACTCTATTGTCTTTGTTGAAAGTTCTTGAATCCCCTGCACCATCTATTGTATTACAGTATATTCTGTTATACTGCAACATATCAATTCAAACCTTGCCAACTTAAAGCAAAATTATTCATTATCTTAGGCTTGGATGGTCAAGAACACTGAAATTTTCACTACCATTTTCATAATATCTTCTCTTAACATCCCTCTCCAAGATAGTCCCTTTCTTCTCTTAGTTGATTGTTCTATTGCTTAATCATTTCATCAGCATGACATGGAAATTGTGATACCTTTATTATCATTTCAAATTATTCTATGATTCTTAAATTATTATTCAACATTGAAAACACTGACTTTTCTAGAACATAGTTAAGTCTGACATCTATTTAGATTCATCCACTCCAATTCTTAGAACAAGAGGTAATGTGGAAAACCTGCTTATTAGGTATACAACAGTGTTAAAAGTAATTAACACATATTGATTAAATTAATCAAAGTTTTAAGAGGTATACTCTATGATATATTCATTTTATAGCTGAAGAGAATAAAAACAGAAAATAATCACATCTGAACCTATAATGAAATATTTATTCTTTCTTCTAGTATCCTGCTTTGTAAAAAGAACTAAAAAATCATAAATTCTATATAATTCTCACATCTAATTTTCTCCATATCATTAATTGTTATATTAATTTGCATATGTAAACTAATGCAATCTGCAGCACATCTCTTTTAGTAGGTATGATTTCTCCCCATAATTATATATGGAAGAATTAAGATACATATGGAAAATTGTCTGATGATACAGAATATATATAGGAAAGCAAAATATATAACATTCACAGAAATAGGCAATGATTGAAAAATAATAACTTCAACACTTTGTACCCTATATATATATATATATATATATATATATATATATATATATATATATATATATATCCATTCATNATGCACCACCATGCCCAGCTATATTATATTTTTATATCAATATATATACTATAGTTAAATTGAAATAATGCTTTTTTAGCAATATTATGTTTTTATATCTATATATATATATATATATATATATATATATATATATATATGGATATATATATATCCATTCATTCATAAGTCTTTGATTCCTCATTTAACTTAAAATTCTAGTGTTAGAAGGAATCTTGGTAGAATGTTTGCGAAATGACCCATGCAAACACTAAACTGGCAAAAGCATTTAGAGCGCCATCTATGTGTGATATAAATCAAGCTTGTATATGCAGTTACCTGATTTACTACCATAGTTGATAATATCACCACATTGGCTTTCATAAACAACATCTGTTATCTTATATGAAGGTTCTTGGATCCCCTGCACCATCTATATATGACATTGTATTAGATATTTATTGTAATGTGACAAATTCCTCCAAAACTTGGCAGTGTGGAACAAAATAATTTATTATCTTAGACTATGTCTGATGGTTAATAATACTAGTATAATTTAGTTAGTTATTCTTAGCTGGGACTTAGAGGGTTGCAGTCACTCTGTCAGCCAGGGCAACAGCCATCTAACATAAAGTCTCCTTGCAAGATGCCTCAGTACTGGGCCATAAGCAGGAGGCTTTAGTCCCTCATTGCATAGGGACTGTGGGCTCACTTGGTCCAGCTGAAGCCCACCGAATAGCTTAGGAGAGTGTGGTGACGGAGTCAAAAAGAGACCTTCGGAGATCAGTTTCAGAGAACTAGATCCACTTTATTATTGCGTGGGCAAACCTTTTATGCATAGCCTGTTACTGGGCAAATTATCTGAGGGCCATAATAATCCAATGAGCTAACAACACCCTTAGGAGTAGCAACTAATGGGCTAATAGGTCAGCAACAAAAAGCAAAAGGGAAGGAACATGCTGTGCACCTGAGGGAGGCCAGGTTATCATGATGATGGGGCTGAGTGTGGTTAGTGTTCCAAACACAATATCCAGATTCAGTGTGCTGAACCCTGAGGGCCCCTCACATAGTCAACACAGGCTGCTTTCCAACTCACGGGCCCAACAAGGGGCCTCTACATATAACCACTTACATCTTCTCACACCATGGCAGCTGATTACCTCACAGTAAGTGATATAAGGAAGGGTCTCAACAGAAGCTTGCAGAACCTTTTATGACCTATTCTCCATAATCACATGCAGTCATTTCAGCTTTTATTTTCTCTTCATTAGAAGGAGTCAATAAATCCAGCCCATACTCAGTGGTAGAGAAATTAGGCTCCATCATTTGAATTGAGTGTCATTAAATTATCAAGACATTTCTAACCATACCGATTGTCACATTATTTAATCATATTTTTATTGGAATACTATGTGTGTTACAAATTATTTTATTTGCTAAAGATACATCCTGCACTACTCATTACTTTACCACCTGGTTTTCCTTAGAGTGTTCACTATATTACTCTGCCTTTGTGAGAACTATGTATATTTGAGACTTTCACCTGATTGTCTACCAGATGTTATTATCACCACATTTTCTTTTATGGGGAACATTGTTTTCCTTTTTGAAAGTTCTTGAATTTTCTGTGCCATATATGTATGGTATAGTATTAGATATCTAAAAGTCCTCTAAAACTTGGTACCTTAGAAGAAAATTATTCATTGTCTTACTCTGTCTCTGGTGGTCAAGAATACTGAATTGGTCTCTGCCATTTCTATTGCACCTTCTCTAAACATTCTGTTCCAGGACAATCCCTGTCTTCTCTTAGTTGATAGATTTTATGGCTTAAATTACTTCATCATCATGAAACAGAGACTGTGATGCTTCTATCATAATTTTGGATTGTTTGATGATTCATAAATCATTATTCAACATTTTAGACACTATCCTAGAACACAGTTAAGTCAGAAAGGCTTAGCCATTAGAATAATATCAGATATTTACTGACAGGCACAGTACTATCCAAATAGGACATAGTAGTGAATAAGATAGACGTGGTCTTTATACTTAGTGGATAAAACATATTTGATGATTTAGGCAAGTAATAAATTTTCTTTTTCTTTTTTAAAAGTTTTATTTTATTTTTTTATTTTTTTACCATACAATTTATTTTTATTTTTTTTAGTCATACATTACAGCAGAATGTATTTTGACATATAATACATACATGGGATGTACATACATCAATCATATTGTCTATTCTATTCTGCTGCCCTTCCTATCCTCCCTACTCCTGCTCTTCTCTCCCATCATTTCTCTCTATCCAATCTAATGTGACACAATTTTTTTCTTTTTCTCATTACAACATCATATATGTATTCTGTATAACGATGAGGGTCTCCTTCCATCTTCCGTGCAACTCCCCTTCTCCCTCTTTTTCCCTCCCACCTCTCTTCCCTATTTAGTGGTAGTCTTCTTCTCATGCTCTTCCTCCCTATCCCATTTTGAGTCATCCCCCTTATATCAGAGAAGACATTCGGCATTTGTTTTTTAGGGATTTGCTAACTTCACTTAGCATAATCTGCTCTAAAGCCATCCATTTGCCTGCAAATGCCATGATCTTGTTATTTTTTAGTGCTGAGTAATATTCCATTGTGTATAAATGCCACATTTTTTAAATCCATTCATCTATTGAAGGGCATCTAGGTTGGTTCCGCATTCTAGCTATTGTGAATTGTGCTGCTATAAACATTGATGTGGCTGTGTCCCTGTAGTATGCTCTTTTTAGGTCTTTTGGGTATAGTCTGAGAAGGGGAATAGCTGGGTCAAATGGTGGTTCAATTCCCAGCTTTCCAAGGAATCTCCATACTACTTTCCAAATTGGCTGCACCAATACGCAGTCCTACCAGCAAAGTATGAGTGTACATTTTTCCCCCACATCTTTGCCAGCACTTATTGTTGTTTGACTTCATAATGGCTGCCATTCTTATTGAAGTGAGATGGTTTCTTAGAGTAGTTTTCATTTGCATTTCTCTGATTGCTAGAGATGGTGAGCATTTTTTCGTGTATTTGTTGACTGATTGTATATCCTCTTCTGAGAAGTTTCTGTTCAAGTCCTTGGCCCATTTGTTGATTGGGTTATTTGCTTTTTTTGTTGTTTAACTTTTTGAGTTCTTTGTATACTCTAGAGATTAGAGCTCTATCTGATGTTTGAGGGGTAAAAATTTGTTCCCAGGATGTAGGCTCCCTATTCACCTCACATGTTATTTCTCTTGCTGAGAAAAAACTAAAAAAAGTTTGATTCTTGGTTTTAACTCTTGTGCTATAGGTGTCTTATTAAGAAATTTGGGGCCTGCCCCCACGTGATGAAGATTAGGGCCAACTTTATCTTCTGTTAGACGCAGAGTCTCTGGTCTGATTCCTAGCTCCTTGATCCATTTTGAGTTGACTTTTGTGCATGGTGAGAGAAAGGGATTCAATTTCATTTTGTTGCATATGGATTTCCAGTTCTCCCAGCACCATCTGTTGAAGATGCTATCCTTTCTCCATTGCATGGTTTTAGAACCTTTGTCTAATATAAGGTAGTTGTCATTTTGTGGATTTGTCTCTGTGTCCTTTATTCTGTACCTTGGTCTACCAGCCTGTTTTGGTGTCAGTACCATGCTGTTTTTGTTACTATTGCTCTATAGTATAGTTTAAAATCTGGAATCGCGATACCACCAATTTCACTCTTCCTGCTTAGAATTACTTTAGCTATTCTGGGTCTCTTGTTTTTCCAGATGAATTTCATGATTGCTTTTTCTATTTCTGCAAGGAATGTCATTGGGATTTTGATGGGAATTGCATTGAATCTGTAAAGTGCTTTTGGTAATATGGCCATTTTAATAATATTAATTCTACCAATCCATGAGCAAGGTAAATCCTTCCATCTTCTAAGGTCTTCTTCTATTTCTTTCTTCAGGGTTCTGTAGTTTTCATTGTATAGATCTTTCACCTCTTTTGTTAGGTTGATTCCCAGGTATTTTATTTTTTTTTGAGGATATTGTGAGTGGAGTAGTTGTCCTCATTTCCATTTCAGAGAATTTGTCACTGATATACAGGAATGCCTTTGATTTATTGGTATTGATTTTATATCCTGCCACTTTGCTGAATTCATTTACTAGTTCTAGAAGTTTCTTGGTTGAATTTTTTGGATCTGCTAGGTATAGGATCATGTCATCGGCAAATAGTGCTAATTTAAGTTCTTCTTTTCCTATATTTATGCCTTTAATTTCTTTCGTCTGTCTAATTGCTCTGGCTAGTGTTTCAAGAACTATGTTGAATAGAAGTGATGAGAGAGGGCATCCCTGTCTTGTTCCAGATTTTAAAGGGAATGCCTTCAATTTTTCTCCATTTAGAATGATGCTGGCTTGAGGCTTAGCGTATATAGCTTTTACAAAGTTGAGGTAATTTCCTGTTATCCCTAATTTTTCTAGAGTTTTGAACATAAAGGGATGCGGTATTTTGTTGAATGCTTTTTCAGCATCTATCGAGATGATCATATGGTTCTTATCTTTAAGTCTATTGATGTGGTGAATTACATTTATTGATTTCTGTATATTGAACCAGCCTTGCATCCCAGGGATGAATCCCACTTGGTCATGGTGCACGATCTTTTTAATATGTTTTTGTAACCGATTTGCCAGAATTTTATTGAGGATTTTTGCATCTAAATTCATTAGGGATATTGGTCTTAAGTTTTCTTTCTTTGAAGTGTCTTTATCTGGTTTTGAATTCAGGGTGATGTTGGCCTCATAGAATGAATTTGGAAATACTCCCTCTTTTTCTATCTCCTGAAATAGATTGTAGAGTATTGGTATTAGTTCTTCTTTAAAGTTCTTGTAAAACTCTGCTGTATATCCGTCTGGTCCTGGGCTTTTCTTGGTTGGTAGTCTTTTGATGGCTTCTTCTATTTCCTCACTTGATATTGGTCTGTTTAGGTTGTGTATATCATCCTGACTCAATCTGGGTAGCTCATATGCCTTAAGGAATTTATCGAAGGCAAGTAATAAATTTTCCACATGCGATGGGGATAAAGACTTGGAAGAAAAATAGAAGAGGGGGATGGGAAAATGTAGGTTGAGATAAAAGCAACAATGCCACTCATGGAAGGGACCTACAAATCTGGTCAAAAGAGGAAACCCAAAGTGCTCATCTGGAGACAAAGTATGTTGCAAATATTATTCCATTTTTGTCTCTGTAATGTCAAAAAGGGCTAAGTTAAAACACTTTTATTCCTCCCATTGTCACTATGAAATTAATTGAAATGAAAAATTTGAAATGAATTTAAGTGACACTGTAAAAAATGAATTCTGATGACTGTCTTTCTAAGTAATTTAAAATACTTCATTATAGCACAGGGACCAATTTCTTATTTCCTAGGAAAGGACAGATTTCTATTGCCAGAAATTTCACTGTAATGAATTCATTATTTTAAAAAAAGTAAAATTGAACATAATTTTAATGCATGACCTACTTTTCCAACTAGTCTGCAACCTTTTGATGTCAAAGGTATGAAGAAAATATCTTCCTTGCTTTAAGAAACTTCATTCAGTATTCTTTGCATTGTTCATACTTCTGCCAATCTGCCCTGAACTTTAAAAATCTATTCCTATCAAACCAGTGAAAGAGCCAGTGGCAATTGACTCTGGATCAGGATTGAGAAAAAAAAAATTCTATTTATCTCAGGAAGACTTAGCTCTATTTTATGTCTCGAGGGATGGGCAGGTCATAGCTTCCTGCGTGACTGTTGGGCTAGCTCTGGCCCCTTCAACCACAGCCCTATGTCAGCCCAATTCAATCAAACATCATGAGACCCATTAAGTCAGCTCACTATCACTTAAAATATCCACAAATTTCTATTATATGCTTTTTTCCCCCTGAAATGCTAAAAATTTGATCTATTTCTTATTTCTTCAGGATTGCCAACCTTCAGTATTATCTTCAATTTACTGATGTTTGAGGGGATAACAAGTAACACTCTTATATTTTTTCTCATGTCTGGGGACAGTATGATAAAACCAATGGTGTCAGACTTTTTGAAAATAACAATTTAATACTGATAACTAAGTTTCTATAATTACTAAATTAGAACACGTAGTTTAGACTTGGCACTAACTATGACATTTTCCCCAGAGAATGCATTTGTTTCCTTTTTGTAGTTTCCTGAATCCTCTTCAGAGATTTTAGTGTAGATTTTATTTTGGCTCATATCTCCAAATGGGTGATGTAGCCCACTGTGGTTATGTCAGGCTTGTCAGTTTCTAAGCCACATGAGAGCATGATAGTTTATTATAAGCAAGCAAGATGGGCATCAGGGACCCATGTGAAGTGAATACACGTGTAGGTTAGGAAGGATCCAAAACTCCCATACAGTGGTAGCTGCCATTTCAATACAATATTTCTATTCTTAGTGAGTGGTAGTTAAAATAACTAACATCTGGGAAAAAAAACTAGTTTTTTCCACCCAAGTGTGCTGTGTATATAAATCTCTATATTGGATTGACCCAATGAACTATAGAAAGAGTCCCTTTGAAACACTAAGTAGTGAGAGTAAATAGATAAATGACAGAATTAGATGTCTGCAGGAGTCATTCAATAACATAGTTTGATTTTATGAGGCTTACCATGGATATGAGAAAGAAGATATTATGATCTTTTTAACAAGTCTTAACAAATAATTACAGCCTTTGGTAATAGAACAAATCAGGAAATACACACAAATGTTTGTATATGAATATTCATAGGAATATTGAAAATATTTTAAAAACTGGAAACATTCCATATGTCCATTATTTGGTGAAAAGATAAACATAATGTTGTGTTGTTATGAGTGAAATATTACACAGAAATAAAAAAGAACAAATTATTTTTATATTCTATAGCATGGATATACCTCAACAATATCATGGTAAATGAAACAGCCATATTTGACAAGCAAAACATCATGTTATTTCATTCAAATGAATGACAATTGTATATACACCAAAAGAAAATTAGTGCTTTGCTGGTAATGGAAGTAGTACTAAAAACTGGTTGCAAATGGACCCCTGGAAATTTTGGGGATGAAGGAAATGTTTGAGATTGTAGTAATGCTTGTACAATGCTATGAATGTTCTGAAACAATTGAATTTCACACTTAGAACTGGCCTGTAAATTTTACCTTCATAAAGCTGCTGAATAGTAAAAAGGAAGTAGACTTTTTACAAATAGAAAGTGTATATTTCATGTCTAGTGGAGAGGAAATAGCAAATGTCAGGCAGATCAACCTGTTGAAAGCTATACTGACACAGTGAGGAAAAGTGGGTTAAATCATTGTAGAAGGAGACTTGTGGTTATAACCATCCAGTTCACTCTGCTTTATGTGATAATAACCAAGCATTCCCCTAAGAAAGTGTTTTGCTTAAAATGTAAAATTATCCCATTTACAAAAGACTATGCTGAACCTTTAACACATGCATTCTAACAAATATGATATTACATTTCTTCTTGTAAATCTATATACAAATATATTCAAAGTTTTGTGTGAAACAAATCTTTTGATAGTAATGTCCCAAGAACCTGATTTGTCCATCTAACAAATACAATATATATCTCTATGGGTACTTTTTAAAGGAATGAATGATTTGTAAAGTTTAGAAACATATTTATAATAATGAATGCAATTTGGGGCTGTATGCTACTTATAATTTTATATTATTTCTTGAGGTTGTGCTGAAAACATAAGTTGTAGGAAATTGAAAGGAAATGTTTTGTAAAACAATGTACAGATATATAGTTGCTAATGCTGTTTTCTAGCATATGTGTATGTAATAGAAATGGTTACAAATAATTCCTGGAATTACTGAGATGCAAAGTAAAGTGTCTATTTATAATAGGAAATTTTTTTAAAAAGATGATTGGGGAGCATTGCTAATTAACATTCTTTCCATGTTGGGCTGATTTTCCTTCTGATTTTTATAGTGACTCAGAAGAAGAAAGAGAGATGATAAACTGAAACTAAGTAATTAATTCATTTCTATTTTATTTTCCACAATTCACGCATGGAGCTGTTTAATATAAGACACAATATAAAATAATTCACTTTGACTAGATGAAGATGATAACAAATTTGAGGTCTTGAAATGCTTCTAAACTTAAGCCAATGATTTGGGGGCCAAGAGGCAACAGGAGCAAAATTAAAATCTTAGCTATGGTGCAGGAAATAGAAATATTCATGCAATGGAAAATTGTTCATCAAAAACAATAAGGCAAAATATGTGCTCTGTACATGCAATTACAGAGAAATTTCAAAACATTATGCATGGTGAAAGAAGCCAGAAAGTAAGAGAGAACAGATATTTTACAATTCTATTTAACATAGATGTCCGAATGAACAAATATATACAGAAAGGAAATAGGTTAACAATCATCTAGAGCTGGTAGTGCTAATGGGCCCGATTACAAATAGGCATAAAGTTTCTTATTAATCTGAGGGAAATGTAACAAAATTATATTGTGGTGAGAGCTGTACAGCTCTGTAAATAAATATTCTCTACAAATACTCCCTGTAAACATAAATTCATTGAATTGTACACTTAAAATTGTAAGTTTTATGATGTATGAATTATGTTACATGAGTTATACAGTTCACATAGGACTCAATTCATTAAGTGTCCAATTCAATATTTTTAGTATATTTTTAGATATGTATATCATCAACAAAGCCAGTGTTAGAACATTTTCATCATGACAGAAATAATTCCTGTACCCTCTTGTGTCACCTTCCTCTTCTCCCATGACCTTCATCCTAAAACACTTACCTACTTTCTGTGTCTGTAGACTGGCCTGTTCTACCATTTCATCAAAATAGGATCACATTATATATGAGTTATATCACAAAAAGTAGTTTCACAAATAATAATCACTGTTAGTCAAAAAAGTTAAGTTTTTATAATGATCCACCCCATGCTTTCTTTTTTAAAATTCTTACTTCTTATTTATTTGGTTAGGAGCATTAGCTTTCTTTTTTTTTTTTTTAAATGGCACATTAATTATACATAACGGTGAGTTTATTGTGGCATATATATATATATAAAACCCATAAGTTAATCAAACTTGCTCCCCAACAATCTTCCACCCTTCCTTCTTGCCTCCTTATTTCTCTTCTATACCCTTTATTTTCATGCCATTATTTGTGCTCCTGTTTTTATTTCCTCTAGCTTCTACATAGGAGAGAAAACAAATGATCCTTCTCTCTGAATCTTGCTTATTTTGCTCAGAATTATGGTCTCTAATTCAATCCATTTTTTCCTTCCTTCCCTCTCTCCCTCCCTCTCTCCTTTCCTCTTTCCTTTATTTCTACCTTTTTTTTGTACTAGGAAGTGAACCCAGGGGTGCTTAACCACCAAGGCACATCCCCAGCCCTTTTAAAATATTTTATTTAGAGTCAGGATCTCATTAAGTTGCCTAGAGAGTGGCTAAGTTGCTGAGGCTGGCTTTGAACTTATGATTCTACTGCCTCAGCCTCCTGAGCTGCTGGGATTGCAGGTGTGTGCCTTATATACTACTTTCTTTATGCAATTATCTGTTGACAGACACCTGGGCTGATTCCCTATTGTAGTTAGTGGAAATTGTGCTGCGATAAAGATGAGAAGCAGCTATCTCTCAGGTATGAGGCTTTTAATTTCTTTGGATAATTACCTAGGAGAGGTATAGCTGGATCATACTATAATTCTGTTTTAAATTTTTTAAGGAACTCCATTCCTGGTTTCTATAATGGCTGTACTAACTTACATTGCAAACAACCATGTACAAGTGTTCCTTTCCTTACACATCCTCACCAGCATTTATCAGAATTTGTGTTCTTGATAACTTCCATTTCAACTGGAGCGAGATAGAATCTCAGAGTACTTTTGATTTGCCTTATCCTCATGGCTAAAGATGTTGAACATTTTTTTAATAGATGTTTGCCATTTGTACTACTTCTTGTGAGAGAGCCTTTTCATTCCATTTTATTATTTACCGATTGGATTATTTGTACATTCTTTTTAAAAAATATTTATTTTTAAAGTGTAGTTGGACACAATACCTTTATTTTATTTACTTATTTTTATGTGGTGCTGAGAATTGAACCCAGGGCCTCACATTTGCTAAAGTGCTCCACCACTGAGCCATAGCCCCAGTTCCTTCCTATGTTGATTTTAAAAATTTCTTTATATATTCTAGATGTTAATTTTTTTGTCAGAAGAGTAGCTGGCAAAGATTTTCTCTCATTCTGTAGGTTGTTTCATCATTATTATTTCCTTTGCTGTGCAGAAGGTTTTTAGTTTGGTGCTATACCATTTATTGATTTTTTTTCTTATTTCCTGATGAACAAGTGTCCTATTTAGGAAATCTTTACTAGATTCTATATGTTGAAATGTATCTCCTAGGTTTTCTTCTAAAAGTTACAAAGTTTCTGATTTTATAATGCAGTTTTTGACCCATTTTGAGGTGAATTTTGCATATGGAGAGATGGGGATCTTGATTCTTTTACTATAGATATACAGTTTTCATAGTACTACTTGCTGAAGAGTCTCTTTTTTTCTCAAATATATATTTTAAGCACCTTTGTCAAGAATCAGATGACTGTAACACTATGGGCTTTTTCTCTATGTCTTCTATTCCATTGGTCTGCCTATCTGTTTTTATGCCAGCACCTAGCTTTTGTTACTATGACTCTGTAGTATAATTTGGAATTGTGCATTATGGTCATGGTCAGTATTCCTTTGGCTGAGGATTGTTTTGGCTCTTCTGGGTCTTTTCTTTTTTTCATGTGCATTTTAAGATTCATTTTTCTAGTTCTGAGTAACATATCATTGGTATTTTGATGCATATTGTGGTTATTTTAGCCATATAATTCTTTATTCTTTCTATCCATGAATATGGGAGGTCTATCTTCTGGTTTCATCTATTTCCTTTTTTATTGTTTGTAATTTTAATTATAGATGCTTTTGACCTCTTTTCATAGGTTTATTCCTATGTCTTTTATTTTTTAAATGATTGTGGAAGGAATTTTTTTCCTGTTTTATTGTAAGTAGATTCATTATAAGTGTATAGAAAAGCTATTAATTTTTTATGTTGAATTTGTATTCTATTACATCTCTAAATTTGTTTGTTAGCTCTAGAGGACTTCTGGAGGAAGTTTCTTCTAAGTATACTATTATGTCTGCAAACAGGGTTGATTTTCTTTCTTCCTTTTTATTTGAATTTTTTTTTTTTACTTCTTTATTTTATTCCATAACCTAATTGCTCTGGCTAAAATTTCAAGTGTGACATCAGAATAATGAAAGTGAACCTCCTTGTTTTGTTCTTGACTTTAGAAGAAATGTTTTCAGTTTTCCCCCATTCAGTATGTTATTGGCTTTGAGTTTGTTGTATAAAGCCTTTATGATGCTGAGGATAGTTCTTTCTATCTCTAGTTTCTTCAGGGTTTTTATCATAAAGGGGTGTTGAATTTTGACAAAATCTTTTTCTGTATCTATTGAGATGATTGTGTATTTTTTGTCCTTGATTCTATTTATGTAGTATAATATGTTTATTCTAAGAATAAAACCAACTTAATCATGGTGTATGAAATTTTTAGTGTCATTGAATTTTATATGCCAGCATTTTTTAAAGGATTTTTCTTTCTATGTTCACAAAGAATATTTTATGATTTTCTTTCCTTGAATTGTCCTTATCCAGTTTTGATATCTGGAATATCTTTGTTACATAGAATGTGCTTGAAAGCACTCCCTTTTTATGTCATAGAATAATTTCAGGAGTATTGGCATTAGTAATTTACGTTTCTGCTAGATTCATCTATGATTCATCTGGAACTGACCATTTTTATTGGAAGAGTTTTTATTACTTCTGTTATAGTTAAAGCTTCGTTCCAGTGTTTCATAAACTGACTTCCAGACCACTCACGTATAATCGAATCAAGCCTTTATTGAAGCACACCGGTGGTGGCTGACCAGAACATAAAGCTGTTCCCCTGATCAACCCCTACAATTGCAAGGGCACTCCTTATAAGCCTGAAAGTCGCAAAAGTGATGTTCCGGGGGTCTAGCCAATGCAAGCAAGCCAGGTTACAGAAGTGGGACAGTGCAGTCAAGCGGTGGGAAGCCTAACCAATCACAATTAGCCCAGTCACCCCAGTTACAGAAAGAGAGCCCCATTACCCTAGTTACAGAAACAATACCCCATTAGGTAGTTCTGTGTTCTTAAAGGTTTCCATAGCAAAAGGAAAAGAACATCTTGCCCCAGTCATGATTCTTCTACTTGGCATGGGTGTTTTACAGGATGAAGTCATAAAACAAAATGGAGTCACATTTGCTCTTACTATCACACTTCTTCAATCTAATATCTTTTTATTAGTGTATTTAGATTTTCTATATTCTTTTGGTTCAATATTAGATTTTATGCATCTAGAAAATTATCTACTTCTTCTACCTTTTTTCATTTATTGGAATGTAAATTTTCAAAATAGTCTCTAGTGATCTTTTACATTTTAGTGCTTTCTGTTGTAATATCTTCTTTTTTTACAGAATTGTAAATTTTGGTTTGCTATTTTTGTTGGGAGTCACCCCGGCTCCAAAGACTAACTTCCCCATCCCCCAAGAAGAGCTGTCCAATGGTGAGACCTGCTGGCTTACATGATCCTTACCCACCAATCAGATTAGCCCTGCTGGCTCACCTGATCCTTACCCACAAATCAGACTAGCCTGCTGGCTCACCTGACCCTTACCCACCAATCAAAAATCACCCCATGCCAACTGTCAAACCGCCCCCGGCTCTATAAATATGCAGAGCTGTTCCTCAATAAACGGAAATTTTCCTCGAGAACAAGCCTTGATCATTCTTTTATTGGTGCTGAAACCTGGGAGGAAGAATGCCTCAGAGCTCGAGGGCCCCCTCTCTCAAGGCTTGCCATCCTCGTCCACTCTTTTGAGTGCTGCTACTACTCACACAACACCAGCTCTTCAGTAGGTGAGTTCCCCTATCGGGTATCCAACTTCAGACGGGCTATGCAGGGGCTTTGACTAGGATCGCCTGGCAAACCTGTGACACCCAATCTGGAGGAGAGAACGCACCCCACCATGACCTTCATGGTTACGGTGGACTCTCTGGAACCCGGCTCATGAGCGGGAGGTCCTGAGGGGTGGAAGAACAGGCATTCCCCCCGTCTCTTAACCTTGCATTTCTGGGATGAATCCCACTAGATCACGGTGCACGATCTTTTTGATGTTTTTGTAATCGATTTTCCAGAATTTTATTGAGAATTTTTGCATCTATGTTCATTAGAGATATAGGTCTAAAGTTTTCTTTCTTCGATGTGTCTTTGCCAGGTTTTGGAATCAGAGTGATATTGGCCTCATAGAATGAGTTTGGAAGTGCTGCCTCTTTTTGTATTTCCTGAAATAAATTGAAGAGTATTGATATTAGTTCTTCTTTAAAGGTCTTGTAAAACTCGGCTGTGTATCCATCCAGTCCTGGGCTTTTCTTGTTTGGTAGACTTTTGATGGCATCTGCTATTTTGTCACTTGAAATTGATCTGTTTAGATTGTGCATATCCTCTTGATTCAATTTGGGCAAATTATATGATTCTAGAAATTTGTCAATGCCTTCCGTATTTCTTATTTTATTGGAGTACAAGTTTTCTAATTATCTGCTGTATTTCTGTAGTGTCTGTTGTGATATTTCCTTTTTCATCATGTATATTAGTTATTTGAGTCTTCTCTCTCCTTCTCTTCATTAGCATGGCTAAGGGCCTGTCAATTTTATTTATTTTTTCGAAGAACCAACTTTTTGTTCTGTCAATTTTTTTTTAATTGTTTCTTTTGTTTCAGTTTCATTGTTTTCAGCTCTGATTTTAATTATTTCCTGTCTTCTGCTTTTTTGGGGGTTGATTTGTTCTTATTTTTCTAGTGCTTTGAAATGTAGTATTAAGTCAGTTATTTGTTGATTTTTTCTTCTTTTAAGGAATGAACTCCATGTGATGAACTTTCCTTTTAGAACTGCTTTCATATTGTTCCAGAGATTTTGATATGTTGTATCTCTGTTCTCATTCACCTCTAAAATTTTTAATCTTCTCCTTGATGTCTTCTGTAACCCATTGTTCATTCAGTAGCATATTATTAATTTCCAGGTGTAGGAGTGGATTTTATTTATTATTTTATCATTGGTTTCTAGTTTCATTCCATTATGATCTGATAGAATACAGGGTAGTATGTCCACTATTTTATATTTGCTACGAGTTGCTTTGTGGCATAGTATATGGTCTATTTTAGAGAAGGTATTTGGCATATATATGGTCTATTTAGATCCATGTGCTGCTGAGAAGAAAGTATATTCTCTCGTTGAAGGATGGAATATTCTATATATGTCAGTTAAGTCTAAATTATTGATTATATTATTGAGTTCTATAGTTTCTTTGTTCAGCTTTTGTTTGGAAGATCTATCTAATGATGAAAAAGGTGTGTTAAAGTCACCCAAAATCATTTCACTGTGGTCTATTTGACTCTTGAACTTGAGAAGAGTTTGTTTGATGAATGTAGATACTCCATTGTTTGTCTTGTTGGTGTATGGTAACTTTGAGCAGTAGGTAGTGTCCTTCTTTATCCTTTTTGATTGACTTTAGATTGAAGTCTACTTTATTTGATGTGAGGATGGCAACCCCTGCTTGTTTCACAGTCCATGTGAGTGGTATAATTTTTCCCAACCCTTCACCTTCAGTCTGTGAATGTCTGTTCCTATGAGATGATTCTCTTGGAGGCAGCATATTTTTGGGTCTTTTTTTTCTGATTCAGTCTGCTAGTCTTTATCTTTTGATTAGTGAGTTTAGGCCATTAACATTCAGGGTTATTATTGAGACATGATTTGTATTCCCAAACATTTTTGTTTATTTTTGGTATTTAATGTGACTTGGTTTCTCCTCTGATTAGATTTTCCTTTAGTGTAATTCCTCCCTCTGTTGATTTTCATCATTGTTTTTTATTTCATCTTTGTGGAATATTTTGCTGAGGATGTTCTGTAGTGCAGGCTTTCTAGTTGCAAATTCTTTTAACTTTTGTTTATCGTGGAAAGTTTTATTTTATCATCAAATCTAAAGCTTAGATTTGCTGGGTGTACAATTCTTGGTTGGCATCCATTTTCTTTCAGAGCTTGGTATATGTTGTTCCATGATCTCTTGGTTCTGAGTGTCTGAGTTGAAAAATATGATGAGATACGAACTGGTCTCCTCCTGTATATGATCTGTTTCCTCTCTTTTGCAGCTTTTAAGATTCTATTCTTATTCTATATGCTAGGAATCTTCATTATAATGTGACTTGGTATAAATCTGTTCTAGTTTTGTACATTTGGTGTCCTGTAAGCCTCTTATATATGGTTTTCCAATTCATTCTTCATGTTTGGGACATTTTCTGGTATTATTTCATTGAAGAGAGTGTGCATTCCTTTGGTTTGAAACTCTGTGCTTTCCTCTATTCCAATAACTTTTAGATTTGGTCTTTATATGCTATCCCATAATTCTTGGATATTCTGTTCATGATTTCTTACTATCTTCTCTGTGTTATCAATATAATTTTCCAGACTCTATACTTTATCTTCAGTATCTGATGTTCTTTCTTCCAAGTGATCTAGTCTGTTGGTTATGATTTGTATTGAGATTTTTATTTGGTTTATTTTATCCTTCACTTCAAAAATTTCCGACTTTTTTTTTTTTTTTTGCAGAATCTCTGTCTCTTTCATGAAGTAATCTTTTGCTGCCTGTATTTGCTCTCTCATCTCCTTCTTGGAGTGACCAAATTTTGCCTATATTTGCTCACTTAGGTCATTCTTTAATTCACAGATCAGTTTAGTTATGAATCTTCTGAACTCTTTCTCTGACATTTCATTAATTTCACTGTCCATGGGTTTTTAAATTTAGTTTTAAATTTGTTTGGGGCACTTTCCTTTCTTTTTTTTTTCATTTTGTCTATATGTCTTTCTTTCTTGCAGTGTGGATCCTGGACCTGGTTCATTGCAAGCTGCTGAGAGCAGATATGGTCTGGGCCTGATCCCCTGTGGTATTCTGCTAGTCAAAAGGAGTGGTCCCCTGCTGGATGCTGTGCTCTGACGGGTACCTGCCTGTGGCAGAACGGACCAGGGCCTACTATGAGCCTGGATCCCATGCATACAGGTGTGGGCAGATCTGGGCTAGGCCTACACTCCTGCTGTAGTCTGCTAGTTAGAAGGGGCAGTCCAGTGCTAGAGGCTGGGCTTTGGTGGGGGTGTCTACTGGTGATGGGAAAGACTTGGGCCTACTGTGAGCTTGGGTCCTGCGCAGGCTGGTGTGAGCAGATCTGGGCTGCTGAGCCTGCCCTCCCTTGGTAGTCTGATGGTCGAAAGCGTGGTCCTGTGCTGGAGGCTGTGATCTGGCAGGTCTCTGCAGGTGGTGGAATGGAAGGGGCCTAGTGTGAGGTATGATATTCTTGCAACGCCCAACTGTAGGCTAATGTAAGTATTCTGAGCACATTAGGCAGGTGTTATGCCAAACTAGGATGTTTGGCAGGTATGTGTACAAGCCAGTATTTTTGACGTAGGATATTCTAAATTTATGAGAAATTTATCTAGATGTAGCCCTTTAATTATTCCAGAAGGATCTGTATCCACAGCTTCCATTTGACTACTTTTAGATGCAGCATTTTATTTTACCCATTTTTAACCTAATTATCATAATAATCTAAACAAAGAGATTCGGTTTTTACCATCCTAAACAAAAATGAAACTGTGGCACAAATAAGTCACTTTTCCAAAGTATGACATTTAGGAAGTACAGGGATAGGATTCAAACACAGACACTCTAATTGTTTAGCAAGGGACTTTTCAGGAGCAATTTGAATTGCTGGCCTCATTTCTGAACTGTCACATTTAAGAACTCAGCAGAATACTCTGGTAGTAATTCCCAGTAAGTGGGCTGGGGGTGTAGTTGAGTGGTACAGTGCTGGAGAAGCATGTGTGAGGCCCTGGGTTCAATCCCTGGTAAACCTGCACCCATACACCCACGACGAAGACAAAAAGAAAAGAAATTTTCATTAGGCATTGAAAGCTTAAAATTTTAGTAGCAATTTAACACAATAACATTTATTTTTCAGCTATTTCTGGAGAGATAACCCTGAAGTTAACTCCTACAATCCTTGAATACTTTCTGAAACTTCTTAAAAAATAAGTAAGGTAGCCTGGGGATAGATTCCGCAGAACATTTACATTGAAGATGTGGGAACAAACAGAGCAGGAACCCAAAGAACAGATTTCTCTTGAGAGATCAAGGTGCTGGGGAAATGGAAATTTTAATTTGGCTCTACCATGGGATATGTTCAGTACCTAAGGAGAAGGAAAAATCCCAGTAAAACATTGAGTCCCTAAGGAACCAAAGGAGTATCATTATTTAATTCCCTCACTTCCTATTTATACCTAAAATTTGTTCCCTAGGAAGAAAATAAGCTTCTATCCTGCTTATAGTCAGAGCACAGTCTCATTGCGTGCCAGATATAATAATAAGAGGGTGTTTACTTTTATTTGATGATTCATAAAACCTAGAATTATTATTATAAATTATGACTAGCAGTTCAGAATGATTTCCAGGGGATATGAGAAATTCAGTCTAATACCACTCTTCTAAGAGCAGAAGGATAAATAACAATGATTAGAAAGTACCAAGGTTTTCTCTCCTGTGGAAAATGAGTCGGTTTTTTTTTGTTGTTGTTGTTGTTTTGTGTGTGTGTGTGTGTGTGTGTGCGTGTGTTGGGCTCATAATACTGGGGATTGAGCTCAGGGGCACTCAACCACTGAGCCACATGCCCATCCCTATTTTATATTTTATTTAGAGACAGGTCTCTCTGAGTTGTTTAGTGCCTCTCTTTTTGCTGAGGCTGGCTTTGAACTTGTGATCCTCGTACTCAGCCTCCAGAGCTGCTGGCATTGCAGGAGTGCACCACCACGCCTGGCCTGTTTTGGAAGGTAAGTTTTTAAGTGTATGTATATTAATGTTTTTATTTTCATTTAACCCTTTGAGATATCATTAACATATAAAATGCATCTCTATGGTATACAACTTGATATTTTGACATACATACACATTATGAAATAACTCCAACAGCGATCACCTCTACCCTTTGTGTGTGTTTTGTGCATGTGTATCCATATAGTGAGAACATAATTTTAAGTGCCATCCTGTTAGTAAATATCACATATACAGTGCATTATTATTAACTGTTGTTAACATGTTGTGCATTAGATCTCCAGAGCTTAAGCATTTTGCATAACTGAGCCTTTGTAACCATTGGCCAATATCATATTTTCCCTCTCCTTGGCCTCTGGCCACCAACATTCTATATGAATACAATTATTTATATTTCTCATTCAGATGAAATCATGCACTGTTTATCTTTCAGTATTTTTCTTATTTTTAGCAGAATGTTCTCACATTTTGTGATGAAGACCAGGGATCTAAGACATATCATTTTCTTTCCATTTTGTGCAATCCTAAGACTCAAGTGAATCTGGTAGAGGAAACTCTTTGAAAAGGGAACATAGAATGTTCAGAGAATTAGTGGACACCAAAGTTGTGCATTAATCCTTAATTTCCTTCTCTGTGGACAGATATCTCATTCTTCTAGATTAAAGGTCTTTTGTGTGACATGGGACAATAACTTAACCATTCCTAGACTCATGTTTTGTTTTAGATTAGGAAGAACATTCATGATTGCAAACCCACTAGAGTGTAATCTGCATTGAAGGTCAGCACCAGGTTGCTAAGATATTTGCTTCCAAATTTACTAGTGATAGGAGGCTCAAGAAAAGGGGGAAGTAAGAGATAAGAGGACAATTTACTCTGATTCAGCTTTCTTCTTTTTTATTCCTGGGTTTTTCTGACAGTCATGTTTGTGTATGCTTGCACCAGTCTTACTAATGTAGGCTAAGTGTGTGATGTCCTGAATTTAGTTTTAAGATTCTAATAAGAATTTTATATTAGTATACTGGCAGCACCAAACGCAGGTTGTATGGATTCAGGTTGGTTAGTTTCAGACATTTCTGGTGCAAACCTCACTGGTGGGAGAAGATGTTCTTGGGAGAGTTGGGTTGTCTTTTAATGTAACTCTTTTATTTTTCTCCTTGTGTCCACAGATTCTTTTGGAAAAGAATGGCTCCTGAAAATACCTCTTTTGTGACAGAGTTTATACTGGTGGGATTAACAGATTGGCCTATTCTCCAAGTCCCCCTGTTCATCCTATTTCTAGTAATATATATGGTCACTGTGTTGGGAAATCTGGGTTTGATAACTCTAATTGGCCTGAACTCACATCTTCATACCCCCATGTACTTTTTCCTCTTTAACTTGTCCTTTGTAGACTTCTCTTACTCTTCCGTGTTTACACCCAAAATGCTGGTGAACTTCATTTCAAAGAAGAATGTTATCTCCTACACAGGTTGTATGACCCAGCTTTTCTTTTATTGTTTTTTTTATTATTTCTGAGTGCTATGTGCTGACATCAATGGCCTATGATCGCTACGTGGCCATCTGCAATCCACTTTTGTACAACATAGCCATGTCCCCTAAGGTATGCTCCAACCTTATGCTTGGTTCATACTTGATGGCACTTTCTGGTGCCATGGCCCACACTGGATGCATGCTGAGACTGACCTTCTGTGATGCAAACATCATAAACCACTATTTCTGCGATGCCCTCCCTTTGCTCCAGCTCTCCTGCACCAGCACCTATGCCAATGAGCTGGTTATATTTATTGTGGTGGGCATCAACGTCATTGTGCCCAGTATCACCATCTTTATCTCTTATGGCTTCATCCTCCACAGCATACTCCAAATAAGCTCCACTAAGGGCAGGTCCAGAGCCTTCAGCACCTGCAGTTCCCACATAATTGCTGTTTCTCTGTTCTTTGGATCATGTGCATTTATGTATCTGAAACCATCCTCTGCTGGGTCAATGAATGAGAATAAAGTCTCTTCAGTCTTTTATACCAATGTGGTTCCCATGGTGAACCCTTTGATCTACAGCTTGAGGAACAAAGATGTTAAAGTGGCCTTGAGAAAAATCCTGAGCAGGAAAATGTTTTGATCAGAAACAGCACCACCCTATGTGCAGTTCCAACACAGACAGATTCTCTGTGTTTACTTGAAATGTTTTTAGTGACATCTTTCTTACATTTCTTTTTTACCATTGGGGAGGGAAATTTGAAATGTGTTTCTTAATGTTTTGTAGTGGTTTTCTTTGTTCCCTCACCATTTACAGTTTCTCCTCTCACCATTTTGCCACTTTAAGAGTAACATTAAGAAAGAAATTTCTTTTTTTTTAAATTGTCATCTGCAATCCACTTTTGTACAACACAGACATGTCCCCTAAAGTGTGCTATAAAGAATAGACTTTTTACGACGATCCAACATGGCGGCCGGCAAGGAAGCAGCACTTTCAGTATCTCCACATTAACCGGATCAGAAACACCCATTAAAACAGCTACATTCTACCTACTGAGGAACTTCTAGCAAAATTCCGCTGAAAGGAGACCTGCCAAGAAGTAGTAAGTTATATTAGAGGTGACAGTTGGCCCCAGACAAGTGAATCTTGGCCGGCCACGCGGGCGCAGAGGTCCAATCCTGTAGCCACGGCCCAACCGGCTCTGCAAGCGGCCCCAGGCGGCCCGGGGCAGCGAGAAGGGTCCCCGCCTGGCCCGGCAGACGGCTCCCGCCATCCTGGCTCTCCTGGCGGCCCCGCTCGCTAGGTGATCGGCCACCCCGCCCGCCCGGCTCTTAGCCACGAGGAGGCCAC